>NC_052617.1:13396849-13493386 GCF_016545825.1 Eucalyptus grandis | reverse complement strand
AGGATCATGGGCATCGAGAACAGCACTTGTTTCTTGGCTTCTTCCACGTCCAACACCTTTTGCCACCATGTGAGTCTCCTTGCGATGGAGGGTTCTCCTCCTCCTCCTCCTCCTTCTTCTTCATGAAGAGCAGGTTGAAGCAGGGGCAAGGAATGATCTGAAGTCATCTTCTCCTTTCGATGACGGCAACCCGGACGTGCTTATCTTCTCTTATTCGCCATCACCTCCAGCTTTGTGTCTGGTTGTGGATCGAGTACTGATCTCCTTGTCGTTTCTCTGTTTCTTTAGGATTCCCCATATTAGTCTAAAGAAGACGGCGACAGAAGAAATCATATGAAACCTTGTCGTGAGATCTTTATCTATGTGGGCCACATGATGTGAGTACAGTAGACCCGGTCAAATGGACGGCATGGGATAAAGGGCAAAAATAATACAAACCGCCTCTTAACTTTTAGCCAAATTTCCAATATCATTTCTAAAACTTTATTCAACGTGGATGCTAAACTATCATGTAAATGTTTGACATAGCCCGTCTATTTGCTCAAATGACAAATCAGACGCTACCTGATGACTTGCTCAAATGCCGAGTTGGATTTTCAATAATGATTAGCCAATATGTCTATGTTTTTATTTATATTCCTTAGAAAAGGAAAAGAAAAAATAAGTGTTAACACGTGTGTTGGACATGGATTATTATTTTATCCTAATTTAAAATAAATATCTCATTTGGATAATTCACATGTAACTTTTTTTTTATCGTTCACTGTTCAAACTTAATGCAATAGAAGCCACATAAGCAAATTCGAATTAATGGAAAAATGATATTAAATATTTTCATATAATTGCTTCTCAAACCATATTGAACATTTTAAAAGTACGTGGTGGCATTGAAAATTGGATTAAAGTAAAGAAATATTGGAAATTCCTTAGGTATTCTTTTTGTTGTGTTCTTTGCTTCTGGACAGTAAATTCAATGCCTGGAATTGGAATGTGCGAATCGCGATATTGATCATACCAAGATTGACAGCTAAGGCTAATTAATATTTGTGCGAATCGCAATATTGATCATACCAAGATTGACAGCTAAGGCTAATTAATATTTATTGACAGTTAAGACTGTTTTCCCGGTTGACGAATTTTCATGAAGAAGAAATATATAGTCACAGTTCCAATTATAAAGGCCGTGAAAAATCCAAGAAGAAGAAGAAGAAGAGGAAGAAATATATAGTCACGGTTCCATCTATAAAGGCAGTGAAAAATCCAACATAACGTTTGGGTATTAATGAATTACAAAAGAAATTTTAAGATATTTTTGGGTTTCTCTCATGAAAAAATTGGAGCAAAGGATGATAAATTGAGGGAAAATTATCCGATCGGTCCTAAATTTATTTTATGGATACCAATTTAGTCCTAAACTTTTCTATATCTTGGGCAAAACTCCAATGTAGTTCTTTTGGTCAACTTTTATCAGAAATTGCTAACGTAGTGATCTAGTCATCTTTAGCTTCCTTATGTGGCACATCATTACATCAGCGATTTCTCACAAAAGGTGAAATTTCGAGCAAAAGTTTGGGACTAAATTGACAAATTTAAAAAGTTTAGGACGGAATTGACATCCACATGATAAACTTAGAAGTGATTAGACAATTTTGGCTTAACATGAGCCATATCAATGATGCCATGATCATGGTATTTGTCCACAAATCCACCCCAAATTCCACATTATGGTGGTCTTAGGGATGTTTCAAATGACTTCAAAATGGACCAGCTCGCCCACCACCTACCTCTTATTTTGGCTGCTATTTACTTGGAGAAAGATAGGTCCATCCCAAGTCCCTGTCCATCCGCAAAACGACACCCCACACCATGTGCAGAAATGACCGGTGATAATGAAGTTTTTCCAAATTTACATTGTGGTAATTCATAGATCCAAAAGATAATTCACAACCTTTAAGATTTATAGATATTTACGGATTTATGGGTAATTACAAAGCCAAGGCTTATTTTACAAACACAAAAGAGTGTAATTAACGAACATTGTTTTGTATTGATGATAACATCGTATGCTACCACAATTAGATTTTGGTCGCAATTGATCGAGAGTGAGTATAATCACAAATGTCAAGAATCAACAATTAATTGTTTTATCCTTTACCAAAAAAAACAATTAATCGATTTATTAACTATAAGGATATTACTACTTTAAAGGGGGATTATTTTGTTTTAAGAGATGTTACTGCTTCAAAGGTGCATCATTCATATTGAGGATTGTGGCTAGAAGCAACTTACTGCTTAGGAAAGATACTCATTTGTGAAGTTCTCCTATAGATAAAATGAGGGAAAATTACCAAAAAGTTCTAAACATATTACATTTGTATCAATTCAACTATAAACCTTTTAATTTAGTCAATTTAATTTTATTACACTTGTACTAATTTAGTTATAAACCTTTAATTGTACTAATTCAATCATAAATCTTTTAACATGTTGCCAATTTAGTATTAAACTTTTTGATTATTCATCAATTTAGTCTTTTTGGCTAATTTTGTCCTAAAATCATTGACATGATGATTTAGACAGCGCTAATCATTACAGATGGCATGATCGACACTAATATGAAAGATTTTGGTAATTTTTTTAAATTTCTGATTTCTTCCTTTCTTTTTACCTTTTTCTTTTTTCACATGGACATGATCAATCATATGATTTGAAATCTCTTAACCTCACAAGATGAATCCTTTCACACTTCATAGCTTGAGCATGTCTTCACTAGTAATTATCCTGTAATTTTGTAAATTACTATTTTGAGAGAGTGATGATTTGATTCCGAAAGAGTCTAAATTACATGGACATGGTCATTCGATTCGTGTTACGTGGATGAAAGAGATAATGTATTGCCCACATACGCACACTCAGACAGAGAGAGAGCGTATGTCCCCACGCAGACATCCGTAGCTTATGCTCTTTCCTTCAATCTCTTCGGATGGTATTGGGGTCTTCGTAGGACAAGCTCAAATTCTTCACTCTTGGATATGTGAGTGAAAAAAAAAAAAAAATTCCTGCAATTGTATACAACTAATGTTCTTGTTTATCCGTTATTGTGTTGTCTTTACTATTGTCTTCTTTGTCATTGCTTTTGACTGATGTTCAAAATGGACTTTCAGGGCTGGGAGCCAAAGTAAATTTTCTGGGTAGGTCTTGATAGGAATTCATTCGTCTGTCAGTCCACTGGTGTAGCATTGATGGGTCACTACTAGGGGTGAGCGGTTCGAGGTTAGGTTCGGTTCCGTCTGGGCCCAAGAACCTGAACCCGGAACCTGCCCCGGTGCGGGTTTCATTTTTTGAACCCTAACCTGCCCGTCAGCCAGAACCCAACCTACCTTGTTACGGTTCCAAGGTTTGCCCCAGGTTCCAACATGTTCTTTTTTTTTTCTTTTTTTTTTAGATTTGATTTGAACTATAACGTATGTGCCTACTCTATGGTAACTTCCCACATCTTAGCAAACATATCCAAGAATTTGGACATACATAATCAAAACCAATAAAAAGTTTCCAAAGAGGAAAGGTAGCTGAAAGAGGCACAGCTTGAGTTCAAGGTCCATTAAAAGCAGAATGCAGATGCAGAAAAATCAATAGAGGCACAAATCACCATTGAAAGGATACTGATACAAAATAGCGCCCAAGCCATCAACTAAGGTTTTGAAGTTCAGTTCACTAACAGTTGCATTAAGCGCATCATCAAAAAAGTTCCAAAGAGCTGGCACAATTGGCGCTAGATCCACATCAGGTGCAAGAAAATCTAGAGCATAGTAGTCACAAGCCATAGCTTCGTAATCCCGATTAACGAGATGAACCACATGACCGATTATAGCAAGCCTCTCGTCCTCCGGGGTCTCACTCATCATCCCAGAATCAAGAAAAGCAAGTTTACCATCAGGTGTCACCAAAAGATTACCAGGATGAGGATCTGCATGAAAATATCCATACTCAAGCAAAACTGCGAGTCTCGGGCCGAATGCTGCATTCACCAAATCCAGAACTTTTAAACCTTGTCTCTCAATTGCTTCCTGCTCATTTAGTTTGATTCCATCCACCCATTCCATTGTTAACACTTTGCCACTTGTATAATCCCAAAAAATATCAGGGACAAGGACATCTGCCTTGTCAGCGTACAACTTCTTAAACCTCCTTGCATTCTGCCCCTCCTGCAGACACCTGTCAAAATTAACAATCAAGCCTAACAAAAATCTTATAGAAGGGCTTACCAAATCACACAATCGCAAAGAGATCTTTTGAACTAACTATACATCTTAAGAAGCAAGTACACCTTCGAGTTAAAGGCCAAATTTGAACGGTAGTGCGAGCATCTATCGATACCCTAGGTTCATAAGGAAGCTAACCTGCATGTAGTTGAGCTCCTGAAAACTCTTCGAGCAAATTCATCAATAAGAGCAACAACATCACTGGTAATTATGTCGACGTATTTATTGATGAGAATTCCAAGACCTCTTATCAGGTAGAAGTCTAGTCCTATAGCTTCTTCAATACCTGATCCTTGCACTTTTACAGCAACTAATTGATTAGAATATCTCAGCCGCGCTTTGTAAACTTGCCCTAAACTTGCTGCAGCTATTGGAGCTATTGGAGAAGGGGATATAGACGAGAAAATTGAATCAAGGGTCAGCCCCAACTCTTTCTCAATGGAGGCAAATGCTTCGGTGTCTGGGAATGTGGGCAGAGCATCCTGTTGTGGTAAAAATAAAGGCAATAAACCATTAGAAAACTTGCTCTCTCTCTCTCTCTCCATAGTCTTCCTCTATTATCCTGAATATTATCGTACAAACAAACGAGATGTAGAAACCCCAATTTAATGATTTGAGATGTACGAACTCAACAAAAATAATATGCTAACCATGTAAACAAAAATGCCCTCTCGATTCTAATGCAATCTTCCATCTGAATTGACATAAATGCATTACTCATGCATGCACTAGAATTCAGGTCGATCGATTCTTATAAGGAATCGAAGAATCGAGCAGTGCCATAGTAACATGTCTCTATGAGAGTTAAGTGCAATCTCGAAGCGCACGGATGCACATGTTCAGAGATGAAGGAGTACCTGAAGTTCAGAGAGCTCCTCCAAGTACTTGGGAGGGCAGAGATCGGGCCTTGTCGACAGCCCCTGCCCTATTTTAACGAAAGTCGGCCCCAATCTCGTAAAAATTCTTCTCAACTCAGCACCTCGCTTCCTCTTATTCTGATCAATTTGTCCATTGCTTTGATCCAACAACAGCTTAATCGCGAAAGAACCTAGCGAGACCAATATCTCCAGCGTTCTCCCCACCTATGTAGCACCGACACGGACACGCAACACGCGACACGACACGACACGACACGACACGCCGACACGTCATTTCTTAAAAATAGAAAATTTCGACACGTTCCGACACGTTATATATTAAATATATATATATATTTTTAATAATAATAAAAATAGTATAGAATTAATTTACACGAAAAATATTAAATAATATTATTCATTATTTTAATTTGTTACAATAATACACAAAACTTAGAGGAAAAAAACATTGTTTAAAGAAAAACGCTGAAATGATATTTTTAAAATTATTTATTTATCATATATAGCATTTTTTATTTCTTCTTTCATAGTAAAAGACTCTTTAAAAAAAAAATAAAACAATTCTAAAAAACAAAACTGAAAAAATAAAAATTGACCCCATGTGTGTATATTTATAGCAATTTTATTACTTCTTTAGTGTATATTTATATTTTGATCCCTTAAGTATTATAAATTTTTAAAATTGACCCCGCGCGTGTCGGAATCACGTGTCGGAATTTTGGACTCGCGTGTCGGAACGTGTCGGAAAAGAGTTGACCACGTATCGGATTTTTCGACACTCGTTGACCGTGTGTCGGAGCGTGTCGGGACGTGTCGGAGCATGTCGGACACATGTCATAGTGTCGGACACGACACGGAGGCTTCCGGAGAGTGTCCGTGCTACATAGCTCCCCACCGCCTAGAGAAATTTAATTCCACTCAATCAACCAAATGAACCAAGATTCAATCTCCCCAGCGAAATTCAAAATCTACGCACGTAAGCTCACCAAATACGCTCATAAGGACATAACATCTAGCATAAATTACAGCTTAGTCATCAGTAGAGAGAGAGACCTTGATAGGGCGAGAGAGGAGCTCGGAAGAGTAAACGGTGGCATTGGCGGCGCATGCCATGGCTCGAGCCTCGGCTTGGATGTCCTCAGCTCGATCAACGCTCAGCACCCAGCACGACCGCGCCGCCCCTGCCTCCTCCTCCGCCGCACCGCGCGCCGCCGTCCCCCGGCCTGCGCGGTCCCGAGGCCTCGCCTCAACTAGGGCCGCCCTGGGAGCCGCCACTCTCGCCGCCGCTCTGCCTCCATGGACGGACCTCGGGATCGGACACCACGACGGCGAGGACACGGTGAAAGCACCAGTGGCGGCGGCCTCGAGGGCGAGCGGCGTCCGGCGGCGAGACTCAGAGCGGCGTCGAGTGGCGCGACCGTGTGTGTGTGAGGTTTGAATCAGTTTTGCAAACAATACGAATGGAGATCGTCTTCTTCTTTTGGAGCCCTAACCGGCTCCAAAACTGGTTCCGGTTCCGGTTCCCAGAAAAAAGGAACCGTGGTTCCCTTGGAACCGGGAACCGAACCGGACCCTCCTCTGATTCGGTTCCGGTTCCCGGGTAACCCGGGAACCATGCTCACCCCTAGTCACTACACCGATTGACATGTGCGCCGACATTGATTGTAACTTCTGATTTCAATTGCAGTCTTCTTAGCATTCTTTTGCTGGATAGGTAATGCGTCTGAACTGCACCATTAATGAGGCCAGTCTAGCTGCTGTTATTATTGCGTTCCTCTATCACATGAGTCTTGACCTGAAGAACCCAATAATTTCGATGTCAAAATTTGGTCATATGTCATGCAGTATTTGCTAGGTTGGGCGTTCTATAGTCTATAGTTGGTTGAAATAGGCATCTAGACTATAGTTGATTGAAATGTCTAGATTGGTATGTGTAGGTCAACAATCCGGCCACTGCCTAAGCTTACAAACTTTTGGCTATACTTACAGTCTGAAGCTCGGATTTTCATTGTCTCCCTACTCTAAGCAAAGGAGAAAATATTGGGTGGTCTGGGACCTCCACGTCAGCGTGGTCCCCGGCCACTCACGAGGTGCCATGTGGAAGGGTGGGCCCACTTGGTGTCTTCTGCCTTCTTCCCCTCTCTCTCCTCTTCGTAGCCTGCCGACACCCTCTCTCCTCCTAGCCTGCACGCTCTCTCTCTCCTGTCAGAGCATTTATTGCGGCTTAAACTTTTCTCTTTCCTTCGTTTGAGGAAGAAAACGACCGCTCATTCCTCTGTCCCTCTCCATTTGTTTCCTTTCGAAATTTTGAATCTGAAATTTTCTCTATCTCTCATGATCGTTGCTGCTCCACCGTGCATCAAGTGGATGTTCCCCTGCCGTCGCCGACGAACCACATTACGGCCGCCCCTACTTCGGTGCTCGCTCGCTTCCTTCTTCGGGCTCGTTGGTGCTCCATCGTTTGTTCCGGCGTTCCCGGGATCGCAGATGCAGCACGCGGAGGAGAAGCAGGCCTCTTCGAGCTCCCCTCAACGTCGGTGAGCGTTGCCCGCCGAGCGAGACCCCACACACGGAAGGCTCGGAGGCGAGGTTGCTGGAGAAGAAAGGTTGAGCCCCTCCGTCTCCGCTGGTCGCTTCCATTGCCCCCTACCCTGACACACGGAAGGCTCGGAAACATCAGCATTTGGAGGCCAAAGGCGAGGGAACAAGAAGAAAAGCGGACTAGAGGTCGCGAGAGGGAGGCGGAGGGGCGTCGGCATCAGAGTCGGGTTCAAGGGAGGAGGCGGCGTAGGCGTAGGCGTCGGCGTCGGCGTCGAGTTGAGGGCGACGGAGTCAACGGCGGAGGCGGAGGTGGAGGGTCGTCGGTGTCGCGTTTCGCTGGAAGAGAGGCACGACTTTGTGGAGAGGGAGAGAGAGAGCGAGAGCGGACGTCGCGAGAGGGAAGCGGAGGAGCGTCGGCGGTGTTAGCGTCGGGGTAGGGGGCGATGGAAGCGACCAGCGGAGGCGGAGGGCCTCAACCTTTCTTCTCCAGCAACCTCGCCTCCGAGCCTTCCGTGTGTGGGGGTCTCGCTCGGCGGGCGATGCTCGCCGACGTTGAGGGGAGCTCGAAGAGGCCTGCTTCTCCTCCGCGTGCTGCATCTGCGATCCCGGGAACGCCGGAATGAACGACGGAGCACCAACAAGCCCGAAGAAGGAAGCGAGCGAGCACCGAAGTAGGGCGGCCGTAATGTGTTCGTCGGTGACGGCGGGGAACAAAGCTTGATGCACGGTGGAGCAGCAACGAGCGCGGAGAGATAGAGAAAACTTCAGATTCAAAATTTCGAAAGGAAACAAATGGAGAGGGACAGAGGAACGAGCGGCCGTTTTCTTCCTCAAACGAAGGAAAGAGAAAAGTTTAAGCCGCAATAAATGCTCTGGCAGGAGAGAGAGCGTGCAGGCTAGGAGGAGAGAGGGTGTCGGCAAGCTACGAAGAGGAGAGAGAGGGGAAGAAGGCAGAAGACACCAAGTGGGCCCACCCCTCCACATGGCACCTCGTGAGTGGCCGGGGACCACGCTGACGTGGAGGTCCCGGACCACCCAATATTTTCTCCTAAGCAAAGGGAGTTGTTTCTCTTGTCAGGTAGTCAACGAGTAAGATGCTTACTGATCGCTCTTCCTGTACAGCAAACAATTTTAACTGTTCTTTGCATCCTTTGCTATAGCAGTCAGAATTCATTTAGAGAGCTCGGTTGTAAACAAAAGAGAAAATGTGCCCCATTCTAAGTCTTTCATCATCTGTAGTCATAGAAACACGGAAGAGAAACTAGGGAGCTCGATGACTCTGTGCATAAATCACGTAGGATACTCACTAATACCTCGTTCTGTCATTTTATTTTTCTTTGACATGTTATGTAGCAATAATAAATTAAAATCTGTCAACTAGACCAACATATTGTGCATACCAGATGCCCATATCCATAGCCACGGTGCATTGATTTCGAATGGTTTCTTTGCTTTTAACATACACGTTCGACTTGAGTGAAAATGTCGTTTGCTAGGCCTTGATGCTCTAATCATGCAAGGGAAGAAAATAAATGACTGTTTTGGAAATTTGCTAGGTTACATGTGTTTGACCATGGGATACGAGGATCTTCCTTATCCATGTCGACCGAGAGATCCATTCTGCTCCACTTTGTCCGCAGAGTGATCACCAGGAGAGTGACAGTTTGCGAGGAGAGACCGCAGATTAGGCCTATCCACAAACCCTGCGCAAGAAACAGATCACAAAGTTGAGTTGATGAATCTGAAGTTTCAAAGCAGGACCATTCACTATTCAGAGGAGTGCTCATCCAAAGGTTGCTTTCACCTTGACATCTAGATTCAACTTGAACCCAAGAAGGACTGCGATCGGAACCTCAATGCAGTAGAACGTCACGAAGTTGACGTACGGCCAGATGTTGCCACCCGCATCCCTGAGCCACCCCTGACTCGACAAAAAGTTGGCTCTCGTCGGTCAGTGACCTGAAGAAGATAGGAAGCAAGTTAGAATGAGCTTGGGGTATGCTCTTCGTTCACATTCTGCAACAATTGTACCTGATGAGACCCATGGACAGAATCAACCGTGATGGAGATGGCAAGCAGGGGCGTCATCGAGCCGAATTCTGCTATGATGGAGGTGCTGTCGCTGAACAGGCCCGCCCAAACGTCGTGTCCAAAGGCTAAGGCCAGTACAAATGCTACTGCTAGCAAGATAGAGAGCTTAAGCGTCACGACCATTACGTTCTTTGCTTAGTCAGCATTGCCGGCTCCCAACTCATTGGACACCCTTGTGCTGCGCAACCCTGCCTCTTTTAGCAGATTAATAAAAATGAAACTCAAAACACCAAGCCGTGAGAGGAAGTAAGATGACAACAAAGGCAACAAGTGTGCTTACAACCCTTCCCGCAGCACTGAGTCCGTATGTAATCATGTAAGCAATAGTTTCTGTGTTCACACGAAAAATTTCAAAGCAAAGAACAGACACGAGAAGTGAGAATGATAGTTTTATCCTTCTGCAACAAGAAATGCAGAAGCATTACAAGATACGCGACAGAGATACCAACCACATTGCAATCAAGGAAGTAGTTGTTTCGGAGTTCTTCATTTGTCCTGCTAGGAAAACCAGAATCTCGAAGGCCCTGTATTCCAAGCTGATGAGGGCAGTCAATCGGAGAAGAACATCAATTGGCATATTGAACATTTTCATCAGAAGATTATCAACTTGTCGAATATATTTAGGACACATTAGGATGATGAAATGAACAGTCAAACTATTCATTCCACATGCTCCTTCAGCAGAATATGAACTTGAAAATTAGATCTCAATGTGACATAAACCATCAGAAGATTAATTATGTGAGAAAAGAGTCATGCTTTGACTTCTTTCTAGTTAACAAAATAACCATAGGCAGATAAGTCACTAGAAGTATTAAGCATTGATGACGAGTTCAACATGACAAATGACAGATAATAATTCTGGAAGCTCACGTACCAAACCATTGCAGCTGAAAGCAATGCCAATCTCAAATTAGTGAAGATGTAGCTGAATGACTCGAACGAAATTCCTTCCCACGAATTCTTGCATCGCTTTGAACAAGTCACATAAATGGCCGAAAAAAGAACTGATAGCCAGAAAGAAATTGAAGCCACAAAAGGAGCTCCCTTGAAACCAAGCATCGTCCAGTGGTCCAAGGCATGCACAATGCCTATGTGAATAACAAACGGAACAACCGACAACATCACCGGTGATAATACAATACCTTACGTCTGCAGAAACCCGTACGCAAAAATTCCCGGGAGCATGAATTTTATGTAGAGAGCTGCCGTTATTTGCGAATCTTGATGAAGCAGGATCAATACAGGCTCGGTGTAGAACCAAAATATGGAGATTAGGGTGGAGAAGAACAATAAAACAATGCAGGAAGCTTGCAGATGAATTCCCAATGTTCGATATAACTTCGCACCAAATCCTTGTCCGCATAGTGTTTCAAGTGCTCCACTCGAGCCAGTCTAAGAAGAAAAGAGAGTGAAAAAACTAAGTATACACAATTTGCATGAAATGTGCCATCATGCATGTAGAGTAGTCATTTCATAGTAACACTCAGATCGACTCTTAGTCATTTCCACCGACGCGTTAATTATAAAACTTCCATGTCATTGCACAGTCTATGTAGCCCTCTATTGTTTCTTGTCTGTAGCTATCGATCTATGAAATCTACTTTACCATTATGATATCATACTTTCCGAGTTCAGAATGTCAAGCTGGATTGATCTTTGGTATGCGATTATTGTCACGTGTTGAGTCTCCACAATTTACTCGATGAGAAGTTGAACTCTCAGCTTTGCGAGCAATGGAAAAAGTATCCTACCTAAAGGTTACCCTTCGTTTGAGAATATAAAGCCGACGATGGGGCCACTACTCCAATGTTTATGTGGGAAAAAAAATTCATCAAAACATTAGTAATAACACTGATATCTGTTGCAAAATATTTCTGGTGAAATGTGGATGGTACACTTCGTTGTCCTGGGTGAGCCCAGCCTGCTCTTTCTGGAAAAATTTCTGAAAGGAAGTAAAGAACAGATTGGATACGCATTCATCAGGCGGCCGCTGGCGAAACAATATAAAAATCAAAGGAAAAAAAATTCCAAATAAGAGCTCGAAGTACTATGATTTTTTCAAATAAAGATTTGAAATAGATCTTGTTTCAATTAAGAGCCTTAAGTAGCTAGATTAATCTCAAATAAGTGCTTGATGTGATTATGATTATTTCAAATAAGAGCCTAGCCTTGCCGATCATTGGGCGACAAAAAATTTCGACCAATTAGGGATATTTTCATCCTAATAAAATTTAAATTTAAATTAAATTAGATTAAAAATTCAAAAAAATTAAAGAAATTAAAACAAAAACAAAGGCTAGAGGGCTCCCTCCCGGCTTGTGGCTGCCGCCCCATCGCTGATGGGGTGGCAATGATGGCTGGCAAGGTCATTGACACCTCCTTGCCTCAACTTTGTGCAAGGGCTTGCACAAGGGCTGGCGATCCTTGCTCAAATTTGAAAATGGGTAGCCACCCTTCTTGTCTCTAACAAGGGTCTGCTAGTCCTTGCCTCTAGTTAGCAAGGGTCGTTGATCCTCACCTAGGCATCGCCGACCCCACCAGCCATCGCCACTACCCCACCGATGATGGGGCGGTGGCCACAAATGGAAGGGAGCCCTCCTCCCATGTGTTTTTTTATTTTATTTTTTTAGTTTAATTTTTTAGTTTGTAAAGAAAAAAATAGAAAAAAGGAAAATTGTCATTCATCAAACAATGAATTCATGCTCTTATTTGAAATTGATGTGATCACTTTAAGTTCTTATTTAAAATAAAGTCCACTCCGTACTCTTATTTGCAAAAATGATGGTACTCCATAATTTTATTTGAAATAATATCTACTTTAAACCCTTATTTAAGAAAATCATGGTACTTCAACTCCAAATATGGAAATTTTCCAAATCAAGGATTACAAGAAGTGGAAAAAGAAACCAAAAGCAGGCTAAGTATATGCACGAGCAACAATCACATGCCTGGCTATTTCCATGTGCTGCAAGAATTTTCCTTCCTCATGTTATTCAATTCTTGTTAAGTTCTTCAGCGACACTAAGATTCTTTTACTATCTAAAGTCTCATCGCTATTGTTATTTTGTTTGTATGCTAGCTGACTGGTTCCCATCATGATGATTTCTCTATTAATTTAACCAAGTTGCTGGTCACCTTATCTCAATGATCAAAATATTTATTTGTATATTTTTACTCAAAATGAGATGGTAATGTCCTTACTTTTCTCTCGTGAACAGCTTAACTTCTATTTTTAGGATACAGCACTAGCCAGTCATTATTAGTGGCAAATAAGTAGAATGATAAAAGCACATGTGGACTCTTTTGATTGCATCTATATTGCTGTAATCGGCTAGAAAAATTTTTACATACAAATAACATCTATCGATAGATCATCTAAAAGACCTATCAAGAAACACCAAATAGGAGGAAAGCCTCTTTGCCGAGAGGCATATACATGCTTAAGTGAAAGGCTATCGATCAAGTTGTTGGTCAGCTTAAACTTTGCGATCCAAGTCTGCCAAGGCTATTTTAAAGAAATGTGTGTTAGACGCAAATTGCGCAACCCCAAGATCTTCATAACCAGAACAAGAACATGCATAATTGAGTAGAAAGATTAATGCACCTGGATCCATCGAACATAAAGCAGAAGCAGAAAAAGGGATTACCCACATATAAAGGAGATCCACGCATCAAGTCATTCTCTTCTATTGCCCTCCGTATCACTGGCTCAATGAGGCGGCCCCCCTCATGTGTAGCATTAGGTAAACGCCCCTTAGGTGAGGATACATGTGAGAATTAGGATTAGAGGAGAGACTTGAGCACTATTTATAGAGTTTCTAGCCAGTGTCTCTCATTACGAGCCAGGCTCAACTCGGCTCACACTAGCCAGCCCATATTAGACTAATTAAGAAACCTTCTATCTCACTTTAGACCAACCTTGTTTTACGGTAACCATAAAAACAATAAATTACAATATCAATTAATTTAGTCCACATTAGGAAAACTCTTACATTCTCCCACTTGAACTATATTAATTGAAATCGTACCGTATGTGCGCACATTTGATCCAGAGATAATTCTTAATAGTCAATCCTATCCCATAAAGTCTTAAAAACCAAATCATGGTGGTAACTGCATGTATACACACAGAGCCTTCCATGGTCACGAATGTTCTCAACTTTATTGATATATATTCAATATGGTAGTGTGGTAAATGGATAACATCTCTCATAGAGAGATCCCATTTGTCAGTTACCATTCTCTTACCTTAGGTGTCACAAAAACTTGTGCCACTAGAGAATGCTTTATGGTTCTAATGAGCCCACATATATCTTGTCCTTATGGTTAACATTTCTTTATGTATTACAAGACATATGCACAAGGCTAATAACCGGATGCCCGGATGCCCCTAGCCTTCACTCAAGGTTTATACAATCACTTGAGACTTTATCAATATGTATTCAACATAATAACAATACATTCAAAAATATTTTATTGAATGCAAAAGTTGATACATATCAAACCGTTACAAAGTGTAACGAACACAAATGAAACATTTATCAGAGTAAAGTCAACATAGCTCCCACTAAATAACATCATCTCATGATGCTCCTAGGCTCATGTTAACGATATGTTACTCAAATACACACGGGCGTAGGCCTTTAGTTAGTGGATCTGCAATCACATCATCTGTGAAAATATATTATATTAAAATGTCATCTTTCTGTATCATTTGCTTTTGGTAAAAAATTTTGACCACCATATATTTAGACCCATTGAGACCTGTAGTAAATAAATAATACTACAAATTTGTTATCTCAATACAATCGTATGGATCTATCCATAAAATTAAAACGATCAACTTCTTTATGAGGTTCTGGAGCCTAAAAACCCAAGTAACAGCCTAAAAGAATATTACTAACACTGCTTACATAGTAGAAGATGATATAGAACTTTATTTACTGCACTTACTGTTAACATAAATATGTATTCCGTTATTGATTGCATGTCATCAAAACAGCCAGCAAAGTTTACATCTAAATACTCTACTAACTACAAGAATTAAACATATCTATAAATTAGCATATAATCTCTTGTCTTCTTTAAGTACCTTAAAACCTTCTTAATAGCAACCCAGTGATCATGTCTTAGATTTGACCGATATCTTCCTAGAAGTCCCGTGACAAAGACAACATTTAGTTTAGTGCAAATTCGAGCATACATTATACTTTTAAGTGCACTGACATAAGGTACTCCCTTTAATTAGATTTTCTCAATATCTAAATAAGGACAATGTGATAGATTCAGTCTATCACCCTTAACAACAGGAGCAATTCCTAGCTTGCAATGATGTATATTGAATATTTCCAAAATACGATCAGCAAATGTCCTCCAAGAAAATCTAATATAAAATCCAATATATATGACAAGAACAATTCTTACAAACCTTAGTGCAAAAGATGCCTCAAGGTCACTACTTGTAAACAAAAATCATGTACATAGAGTATGAGAAAAAATAAATTTCCTCCCACCGACCTTACAGTATATTGAATTACTTTGTTCCCAATTGAACAAAAAATAACAACACTATGAAACTTTAATAATATTGTCTGGAAACTTGCTTAAGACTATAAATAAGTCTTTTTCAGTCTACACACAAGTTTACTCGAAACATTTATTGCAAAATTCTCCAATTTAACAATATAGATTTTGTATCTATTTGACATAACTCCATATATAAATAAATAAATAAATAAATAAATAAACTATTAATGCCGCATTCACTCTGAAAGAATCTTTTAAAGAAATAGTTATTTCTTTACTATAAACAATCCACCCATCTTTCAGAGTGAAAACTTTAGTTACCAAGTTGGCTTTAAATTCCACAATATTTCTTTGAAATTCTTTTAGTTTTGTACGCCAATTTGCAACTAATAAACTTGTGATCTTTAGACAAGTCAGTAAGTTTACAAACATGTTTCATATATTGTATATCGCATTTTATGGCATCTAATCACATACTTGATTGAGGATAAGAAACAACATTTATTTATGTTGCTAAATCAACCATGTAGTGGATATTATAGTCATGCTATCACAAATAGACTATATAATCTAATGAAATAACTGATCATCTTTCCCCAACAAATCTCCTTAATAAAATTACCACCACTTCATTCTGCACTTGAGAGGTTTAAGAAATTTTATTATAACCTATATCAATAATAGTACCTTGAATCTCAACAAATTTAATCTATGGTACAGGAGATTCCATAATTATCTGTATAGGTAAAGACAAAAACATAATAACCTCCATCATACTATTATCTTTAATAGTCTGAAAGCAGCTATCTTTTACAATTACGTCAATCTTTAGAAACTTTAGAGTATGTGATTTCATAATTCTCGTACTTTCTTTAGGGTCTTAAAATCAATACCCCTTTAACATTCTATGTAAGATACAAAATAATTCCGAGTGAATGTAAATTCCAACGCATCTAATATTGGATTAGATAACCACCTCTTAATTTTAATAAGAGTTAAGTAATTTATGTCCAATCTATAACTCAAAAGAAGTTTATGAAACAACTTTGATAAGAGACACATTTTGTATGTGAAAAGTTGCTTTCATAATATCAGCCCACAAAAAATCATATAAATTAGTCTTACTAATCATACTTATCATCATATTCAATATGGTGCATTTATGCCTTTCGGCCAAATCTCTTTGTCAGGATTTTCAGGTATAGTAATTAAATTACCACCCCAGAATCTACTAAGTATTTGACAAATGACCTTTTAAGCTATTTCGCATTGTCATACTTGCCAAAATACTCATAACCGTTGTTAAGCCTGACAACCTTTTAAGACTAATTGTAATTGTTTTATTCTTTATCTCGGTCATTTTCCTTAAATAGAAAATTTTTGAAAACAATATTTTAACCATATACGAGATGTATATGTCATTAGGATTTAAACATAATCTTTGCAGATGTGTCCTAATTTCAATATCAAACAACACATAATTTCAAGCAACTAAGACTTCCATAATCTTATAACAGTGCAGTCCGTAGGCAAATCTCTTTTCAAGTGTTCTAGAATGGAACGCTTCATGGACAGTAAGCAAATTCAATTGCTCTTTTTTCAAGCAACAAATCATATGTCCACAACTTAAAATTTGAAGCAGTAAAAACCTCAATAATATTGGAGTTATTAAGTATAGAAAATGTGACTGAAAAACAAGCAATGTATATAATAAGCATCATGTGAGTACCATATAACTTGACGTACAAGTACACATCCAGAGAGTTATACGCATAATCATATAATCATCTTTGGGCAGAATACATGACATGCAGTTGTACACTCCCCACATGATAGCGGTTATGAGAATATATTCCAATTTTCCGTGAATTCATCACCTTTGGGCATATGAATCATTAGAATCAATCACTCCTCCACCACATTATCATGTATCCCTCCGTGAACTAATACATAATCACCTCCTTTGGGAATATGACTACGCATTAGACGAGGAGACATCTCAATTATCATATGAGACCGAAATTTCTCAAATCCAATCAAGCGTACCACTTTGGCGGTCACTACTCAATTGAATCATTGAAATTCTCTCATACTAGGGATATAAACTTTACACCTCACATACACCATATTCATGTGATTTTAACTTTAGTAATAGGGGTAGCATATCACCAAAATCACCTATCATGCTAATTACATTACTTTATTCATTAAAAAATTAATCATACTAATTATATATATATAGCGAACTTGAAAGATAGATTCCAATGAGATCATTGATCACAGTAACACAAGAAACTTCTCATAATAGAGAATAAAACATCTCTTATGCACCCCAATTACATATTACCATAATAACATAAAAAGAATGTTGATCTAAAATATTTCTCACAAATTAACATCAATAGTAATACAGGGTATACCAAATCGACTCATGAGTTCATAAGGCAAAAATGACTCTAAGGCCAACAACTGATTTATTAATCAATTTTAAGTAACAAATATCATTACTTCAACCAGTGGCCTATAAATTGAGTCAAACCACAGAACTAAATATCTAAACTATAACAGTAGATACTATTACTCTGCATAAATATTATCATACTCCTTAACCATAAAAATATTCAACTTGATAGACATTAATAAGTAACCAGATGAGTTCATGTACAATATGCAGTAACTTAATCGACATGCATTACCCACATACATCAGATATATTAATCAGTACAATCAGTTTGATCACAAGTTCTTAAGACGTCCATCATTCAAAGATTATTAGCGTGTCAAGGAGTATGCTTGAGTAACAAAAATTTCATAACATTTACTATTTCTCATCAGCTCAATACATAGCTCAAATACTATCTCATAATGGTTGTATCTCATTAAGTCAGCTTTAGTTCACAATAAAGTTTTATTTTTATTGATGAATCACACCTTATAATGATTATGTAATAATATACCTATAACTCAACACTTGTATTTTCAAAATCACAGAAAAATATAAGGAAAAATACGCAAAAATTTATTTAAAATACACGTATTTAGGGTTTCATATGCAATTTCACATCAATAAAACCATCAAACATATAAAATAAATATACCACGAGATAGGAAATCACTATATGAGTCCAACGCCGCTAGCCACGCATCGATCGGAGTCTTCACGCGCCCACACGCGCCGCCTGAGTGCGCGGCACGTGGATCTCACGCGCGGTGCGCGTTCGACGCCCAGGCGGCGCATAGCCGCGCATGGGGGCGCGTGCTGCCTCCTCCGGCGACGCGCCGCCAACCGTCTTGCTCATCTCGTCGAGCCCAATCCAAATTTGTTATTTAATTTAATTTTTATTGAACAAAAAGTCTCAAAAATCATAAATTAGGGAAAAATACATACTAATTAGGGCGAATCCATACAAATTAGGGTAGATCCATACAAATTATGGCAAATCCATACAAATTAGGGCAAAACCAATTGCGTTCAAGTTCTAGGGTTATGGATGCTCTGATACCACATGTTAGACGTAAATTGCGCAACCCCAAGATCTCCATAACCAGAACAAGAACATGCATAATTGAGTAGAAAGATTAATGCACCTGGATCCATCGAACATAAAGCGGAAGCAGAAAAAAGGGATTACCCACATATAAAGAGGATCCACGTATCAAGTCATTCTCCTCTATTACCCTTTGTATCACTGGCTCAATGAGGTGGCCCCCCTCACGTGTAGCGTTAGGTAAACGCCCCTTAGGTGAGGATACAGGTGAGAATTAGGGTTAAAGGAGAGACTTGAGCATCATTTATAGAGTTTTCAGCCAGTCCCTCTCATTATGGGCTAGGCTCAACTCGGCCCACACTAACTAGCCCATATTAGACTAATTAAGAAACATTCTATCTCACTTTAGACCAACCCTGTTTTACGGTAACCGTAAAACAGTAAATTACAATATCAATTAATTTAGTTCACATTAGGAAAACTCTTACAATGTGTACTTAGTGGCGTTCGGGCTATTGCTTAGTTCGAGCCATATCGGGATATGAGCCAAGCATTTTGGAGGGCTGCTCCCTTTCAAGTCCGCCCAACATAGATCTTCGGGCCTCAAGGGACTACACGATAGCCGCGCCTATGATCAAGTTTACTACCGAGTTCCCATCCACAGGATTCAAATGGTGATTATGAGAGAGGGCAAAGCTATAGGAGCAAAATGGGACTCCAACGAAATGTAATAATAATCTGTGTATCCTAAATCTTATGCATTTTCCCTTTTTCTTTTTTTCTGTTTTATTTTTCCGTTTCCTAATATTTTAAGGCCATGTAGCTTTGGCTTTATGTACATCAAAGTTGAATATCTTTCCTTTTCTTATACTAGGAAAAAAGTAACTAAAGTCAGATACTTTATATGTATATTATATTTAAAGAGAACAGAGGGAAAGCAGAAGTTGCCGTAGTGGACGGTTTACCATGAAGGTGAAGTCGGTGACAGTGGTCCAGGAGTTGGCAAGGGTGGCGCCGGCGAGCTCGAGCTCGCCGAGGTGGCCGGTGAACAAGACAGAGGCCAAGGGGATGTCGTAGTAGGAGAGGCTGGTCAGGATGATGGGCATCGAGAACAGCACTTGCCTCTTGTCTTCTTGCAAGTACAGCGTCCTTTGCCACCATTTGAGCCTCCTCGTGATGGAGCCATCTCCTCGTCCTCCTCGTCCTCCTCCTTCTCCGTCTTCTTCATGATGAGCGGGTTGAAGCATGGTCGAGGAAGGGTCTGAAGCCATCGTCTCCCTTCGATGATGGCGAGCTGGATGTGCTTTATCTCGTCTTATTCACCTCTGCCTCCAGCTTTGTCATTGGTTCTGGATCAACTACTGATCCTCCTCGTCGTTTCTTAGTCCAAAAAAGAAGATGGCGACAGTCGACAGAAGAAATCATTGAAATCTTATCGTGATATTCTTTTCGTTCGTCTTTTTTCTTTTTTTCTTTTGCTTTTCGAAATTAAATTTGACCCCTGGGGTTGGCACTTGCGAATCGCAGTATTGACCGTATCGAGACTTCTCTTTTTGGTGGGCCGTACCAAAGTGACGGCTAAGACCCTATTAATATATACTCGGCCGACAAAATTTTATTGAAATCATTGAAAGGGTGAGTAGTCTTAAAATCCGTTCAAATTTTACATGAAATTTGAAACTTGTCTTATCGATATCGATATCGATATCAATATTTGAATTTTTGAAATCCATAATTATTTTGCATATCTTTGAATCCTACCTTCTCAATCGATTCCAGGGCCTATGAGGAATCATCCAATTTCTTCTTCTTCTTCTTTTCATTTTTTGTTAAGTAAAATGAAAGTGAACGTAATAATAGAGAGTCCTATTTGTCAATAAATATAACTAATAAAGGATTAAAGCAGATTGCAACGAGATCAGTGAATTCACTTTGCAAGAAGTTTGCATCTTTAACGTGTGAACACAAGGACCTACAAGCTGCCAACTGCCATATTAGACAAACAACTTCAGATATTAGAAAGTACCCTGATACAGTTGATTAAAGATTTTGTCAAATCATTAAAAAAAAGTATGGGACATTTCATTTCTATGAATTTTCAGTTAGGCATCATACCCTGACTGCTAGGTCCTTGTGCTGTAGAAACTTTATCAAAGCATAGTGCACTGGTCTTTTTATATCATCTTTGATCTGCATGCATCCATCAGAAAATCATCACAAAAAAAGAGAGTATGGATTGTGTCGCGATCAAATTTTCGTGGTGAACCACCTAGAGTTTGGCTAATGGATTGTTAAGCCTGGACTTAACTCGGGCTTTCCCAAGCCTATTCCAATTCGCGACTTTAGGTTCAAGTTTTTTAACATGCAATTGATTTTCAATTAGGAGTCGCCACTAATCTATTTTTGGTGGATCGATTAGAAACCCAAGTAAAGTAATGAGAGTTTTACATTACTCCTACGAACCAGAGACTATGGGTATGGGGACTTGATTACACTAGATTCTTCTAATGCCCTTTCGGTACCTTTCTTTTTATATTTGAAAAATGTTTGGCAAGCAGTTTAAATTGATTTTAAATTTATTTTCCTAACATGTGAGGTAATCATGCGGGTGCGCAAACCACCAATTTAACACCCAGATAAACAATAAATAAATAAATTGCAAAAACTTACCTCAAAGCAACGAAAACATCTGCAATGTTAAATTAAAATCCACATCAACAACCCTAGATATGGTTTCTAATTAACACGCAATTTCTTTTTTGTTTTCACTTATTCAATGAGAATCATGCAATGCATGCTACTAATCTAACATGAAATGATATGACATGGCAACATGACCTAAACTATATGACATAAATAAGCATGCGGCCTATCCTGAAGCATGAGATGAATTTATTCTAAAAAAAATGATTTTTTGTATTTTACATGAGATTTGAAATTAAGAAAAATGCAAAAATTATTTATTAAGATTTTATTCAGCTTATATGAAGGATCAGGTCAGACTAAATCCTAATTTAAACTAAGACATTATCTTAACCTAGCAATCTCTAACCTAAGATATCATCTAAACATGCACTTAAAAAAAATGACTAACTAACCTATCATGCAATCAATCCTAATCTACATGGAATGCAAATGCAATTTTTTTATTATTTTCGGGATAAATAGAACAATTAAAAGATAAACATCAAGCCATCCATAGAAATCAAAAATACTATCCACCA
The DNA here is from genome assembly GCF_016545825.1 of Eucalyptus grandis. Lineage (NCBI taxonomy): Eukaryota > Viridiplantae > Streptophyta > Magnoliopsida > Myrtales > Myrtaceae > Eucalyptus > Eucalyptus grandis. The sequence continues at coordinate 13,471,373 of NC_052617.1, read as the reverse complement.
TCCAAATTGAAATTCAAACTTGATTATTTCGCGAATAAAATCGATAAATTGATCTTAAGCCTTAAAGATCAAGATATCAATTTTATTCCCGCGTGAATAATTATTCCATCTAAAGTCTTATAGATAGAATAAAAATTCATGCGGTTGCGGATTAGGCAATAAATCCTAATTGGAAATGCGCTTATCATTCAAATATGCACCTAAGATATTGAAAAGCATGTATTTGGCAATAAAATATCCAAATCAAATTTAGATAAGATAATTACCTAATTTCGCAAATAATATTACCAAATTTGAATCGAATGGAATCCGTTCAAAGGAGGCTTCAACGGTGATAATTCATTGACGACTGGCGAGATCACGTAGGGACTCGTGGCTCGGGATAGCAGTTGATGGCTCATAGATGAGGCGAAACAAGTAGTCTGAAAGATCAATGAACGTCTCCTAGTGTGGGTTAATTTTTTTTTTTGTTCTCACAACTGAACTTGGACTTCCAACTTCGCCAGATACGCACTGACATCTTTGGGCAGTCAAAGTAAACGAATTTTCTTTGTGCAATAAGTGGAATCATCTTTCTTTGACTGATGAAATTCAGCGTGGGTGCTCTCGGTAAGAGAACCTGCAAAAGTGAAGGAAGACACTTCAGATTGGTGCCGGCTCAACTAACCATTAGGTGGCCCAACGGCAAAGCCCCGTGGATTTGGATGAAATTCGCCACGAAGTCTTGGTCTCGTCGAGAGTAATTGGACTTTGCTTAGGATTATTCGCTGGACAGAGACCGCGCTTGAAATTGCTGGGACTTAGAATGTCAGGCTTGTGGCGCGTCTGGACAGCAACTTCGGTGCAATAACGGGAGGTGGGGATGGAGCAGCTGCGGATTGTTGGACTTGATATTGCTAGTGCGAGTACCTAGAGGGGGGGTGAATAGGTATAAAAGATTTTTCTTGATGATTGCACAATACTTAGACAGTTGAAGGATTTGCAACAATTAATAATCAATCGTAGACTGAGTAAGGGAAAGAGAGAATTGAACACGCGGTTTATAGTGGTTCGGCTTGATTCAAGCCTACGTCCACTCTTCTGCACTGACAGCCTATTGGTTGGATTCCACTATGAACAAAGAGATGTTACAGTGTTGATCTTCCTTGATTTCTAGGTGTAGATGATCTACCACACTCGCTCAAGGTATCACCAAGTATAAACACTCTCTGTGTATACAATATTGCTCAAAATGTATCGACTAATAATCAAGGTGCTTCAGACTTTTGGAATTTCTCTATCGATCACGTTTCGAAAACAACTAGAACGTCTTCATTTTATACTCCTTTATGCCATCATAACCGTTGGCACTTACCAAAGGAATTCCTCCAATCTACCCGTTGGACGGAATCAATCAAGAAGATCATTCGAGCTATTAAAAGAACCTGACGATAGCCCATCAATCATGTTCGCCCATACAATCAGGATCTTGGTTTCCAAGAATAGAACATTCAAGAATATTTAGTCGACCATCGGATCTTCAATCGATCTCGATACGAATAAAAGAATCCGTTATATTTATCCAACCAAGGAATCTTCTCCAGAGGATAGGATCGAATCCTTAACCATATACCTCGGCTCTGGATTTCCTTCGTCACTAGATTAGAAAGACTGTCAGTGAGAATAGTCTTGAGTCTTGAGCCTTGAGTCTTGAGTCTTAAGCCTTGAGTCTTGTGATCATAAAGTCTTCAGACTTTAAACTGACGGTCTGCAAGTATCCAGACTAGACTGATAGAAACGTTTTGTCAGCTTCAAATATTCCGGAAAGATTTCTCCAACAGGACTACCCGCGGCGTTGAAGAGCTGAGGCGCGCGGCCGTCGAAGTTGCAGCATCATCAGGCAGGTCACGGTGTCGGGAGTGGTGATCGTGAACTTTAGGCTTGCCAAACGAGCGGTGATCGTGAACTTTAGGCTCGCCAAACGGGTCAGCGAATTCGGCACAGCAAGGGGCTGACCAATTACCTACAAAACAAAACAAAAACTCATTCGTCCGGCTTGATCTAGGGACGAGCTCAATAGTGGTGCAAGAATCAGCGGGTGCTCGACGGTTCCGTGGCCGCTCGTCGAGGACAGCAAATTAGTCATGAAAGAGCAACGGCAACGTCACGGCATCGGGCACCGAACCACTACGGAATTGTCGCGGGGACTCCACCGACGTTGGCGACCCCGACTTTGGCCCCGTGGACTGGATTTTGTTGGACCGTGGCAAGATCGTTTGAAAAGCTGGCCGAAGACCTCGATGGAATTGCTGGAACTTAGAGTATAGGGCTCGTGGCACGTGGGCAGCAGCGGCGACGGTAGTTGGGGTAGCGGTAGGTGGTGGTCAACCATGAATCGGCAGTCGCGGGTGTCGATATTGTAAGCACCGAGCTTCACGCTTGAAGACCCCCACTTCTCCCCTTTTCCGTGAATGAACGGGCTCCTTCGTTCGGCCGAGAGAAGTCCCTCTCTTTTCTCTCTCACGTATATGTCTCTCCTTTCCGAATTGTGGCGGTATGAATTGATTGTGTTGCCCCCTAAACCCTACGTATGTTTACTTATTTATAGGGCACGGATTAGGGTTTTTAAATTTTCTAAATTCATATCCACGAAGATTTTTTTTTTGAAACGCAATATTTGTTTTTTTCCAAACATAATATGTGCTTTTGAATTAAAATCTCATAAAGATAAATCCGTAAAATATCTCCAAGGATACGGGCTTGGACCGATTTGCTTTCTTTGTGGGCTTAGTCCAGCCTATTAATTTAAAGCTCAGAACCACCAATTCGAACTCATCCGCCACCGGTCCAATAAACAAATGCAAAAAATGCAAATGCACCTAAATCTATATGCTATGCAATTAATTATTTTCAGGGATAAAATTAACCCTAATTTTTAATGCAATAAATGACTAATCAGGTCGCCAAATTTTAGGTGTCAACAAATTGCAGAAAACACATAAAGGACAGACTCCACAAGGAGTAGCTGAAATATCAAGATCGAATATGTGATAACAACATCCGCGAGAAGACCTCTTATTCTAAGAAAGTATTCACTTCTCCAAAAATCTGATGCAAACCATCAAACACTCTTTTATAATACTCAAAAAAGACCATAGTGAAAGATTTCTTTTTAATTTCTCCTCCATTCTGTTCTGGGAACCAATGAATTAGGATTCTCTGGCCGCTCTAAGCCAATGCTGACATAAATTATCCAACACTTGCCTAAAGATAAGCAATTGTCCAGGAAATGGCACAAGGAGTGACATGATAGATTGAGAAAAAAGAACATCATAAAAGCATCTCTGGTTTTATCTTAACTTCGTTACCAGTGGAACCAGTAAAAATGATTAGGAAGAAACACGAGCTTTATAACTTCAAACTACTCCAGGCTGGAATTTGCTTATCGCTACACACCCTATGTAGGGAGACACCCCCATAAAAAAAGCACTTCTATCAGATCATGTTTCTGCCTTCAGCACTTTTAAGAATTCACTGAAAAGCTCAAATGCATCCAAGACTCCCAGCTCCAAAAGAATATGGATGTAGTGACCAGCACAAACATGCATACACACATATCACATAAGCATGACATTGACTTCGACCAGCATTTTCATGAACAATCAGAACACATGCAGTAAACCCATGAGCAGGAACTTGCATTAGAAATGGGTGCGGGGCGGCGACGGTGGCGAACCCAGCGACGGCTTCGGCGGTGGCGTTCTCCCATTTGATAGATCATCCGTATCAGCCCAAAGCAAACTCCAAAAACTTGACACAAGCCGGAAGCACTAGAGAGAGAGAGAGAGAGAGAGAGAGAGAGAGAGAGAGAGAGAGAGAGAGAGAGAGAGAGAGAGAGAGAGAGAGAGAGAGAGAGAGAGAGAGAGAGAGAGAGACCGGGTGCGGAGTTTGCGGACGACGTCGAGGGGGTGCGCAGCGGTGACGGTGGCGTACCCGGTGACGGCTCCGGCAGTGGCATTCTCCCACTGATGGATCATCCGTATCAGCCCAAAGCAAACTCCAAAAACTTGACACAAGCCGGAAGCACCCGAGAGAGAGACCTTGGAATCAGGTGTGGACGACGTCGAGGGGGTGCGCGGCGACGACAGTGGCGAACCCGGCAACGGCTCCGGTGGTGGCGTTCTCCCACTGACGGATCTGGCGATGGGGTGGGGTGCCACGAAGGAAAAGCAAGTTTGTGGGTGTGAGCCATGACCGTGTGAGTGTGAGAGGTAAAGAAGATAGAAATAAATTAGGGTTTTTGATTTAGGGTTGCCTTAAAAACCGGTTCCCAAACCAGTCCGGTCGATCCAATTCCTAGGTGGGTAATCCCTCGGAACCGGTTCCCGGACCAGTTTTAACCGGAACCAATTCCCGACCCTATTTTCCAGGTGAGCCGGACCGGAAACCGGGTAAACCCGGTCCGGTTGCACACCCCCTACCAACTATTCTAAAAACTTAAACTGTTAGATGAATGTATGATATTATATTTAATTATTCTAATCTAAAAATCGAAACTTATTTTACGAACACAAAATATTATTACCAAGCGTCATTTTGTGTTTATGACGTGATAAGTTATGTTGTTATGATTAAGTTTTGGTAGCAATGGGCTAAAAGTGAGTATAAACATGATTGTCAAGAATTGACAATCACTTGGTTTACAAATTACACTAGAAGTTACCACTTTAAAGGTGGATTACTTTGTCTTAAGAGATGTTACTACTTCGGAGGTACATCATTCGTTTTGAGGATTGTGGCTAGAAGCAATTTACCAGCTTGAGAAAGATTCTACTTCGAGAAGTTCTCCTATTGTTAAATTAACACAAATATAAGCCAATTTAGACGGTTTAAAATCTCTTAAAACTCACAACATGAATCCTTCCGCACTTCATTACTTGAGAATGTCCTCAGTGGTAATTCCCGTAATATCGTAATTTATTATATCGAGAGTGTGGTGATTTGATTTCAAATAAGTTTAAATCACATGGACATGATTATTTGTTGCACATTTTGTGGTATGCAGATGAAAAGGACAAAAGTATCACACACATGCGCAAGAAGTGTGTGGGGGTAGTAAACGCATGGTCTTTGTGAATCAACTTAGAAAGGTGCGTAATTAATAAAAATGGGAATTGGAAAGAGCTCCCGCGCTTCCAGAATGCACTAAAAAGCCAATGGCCGACGATAAAGTCCATCCATTTTTCACATGCGACTCAGAAATTTTGCGATGGAAACGATATAGAATTGATCTAAAGCTCTATTGATTTCACAGGGGATCAACAATTCGAAAAATATTTTTCTAACTTTAATTGTTACCATCGCTTGAGAATATTTTCAGCTAGATACTAATAATTAGAATTAAGAAAATCTTTTCCTAATCAATAATTTTTCAAAAAATAAATGGAGCGTGGATATAAGTTTGGTTTTGTGAGATTCAACCGTCCTTACCATTATCTTAGGACAATTCTTGGAAAGAGAAATCAAGTCATGAAGCCCGGCCCATCTTCCCTCGGCCATAGCCCAAAAAGCCCGTTCCATTTTCCATACACATATTCCCCCAGCTCAATCGGGCTGGGTTTGGGTTAGCCAATGCCTGGCCCGTTCGCGGAAATTGTCAAGAGTTCATTTCCATCTTCGACTAGCTATGTGGGCCGCATTTACATGGTACCAAAGTAAAATGAAATCGACACTTGTCTCTTTGTTGCCCAACCAACCGGATGACATGAATGTCAGACATGATCATGAAGAAACCCCGCGTTGAAAAGGAAAATAAAATAAAAATAGTTCCCAAGCAATCATTGTTTGAAGTTGGTCTTTAAGTAACGACACCGACCCATTTTGCATGAGTCGAAGATCTTGAAGAAAATACTCTAAGTGACCATACAAGATATTAAATACTGATCATTTAAGAATAAAGTTAGAGATACGTTAGTTTTTTTTTTTTTTTGGTAATAGAGATATATTAGTTTGTATCTCCTATTAATACATCATAATAAGTTGTACCCTTTCCTAAATAATCTAGTCTTGGCGATGATTACTCACCCTCATCAAAAGAGTAAACTAGAGAGCTCAATGACTTTGTGTATAAATCTCGTAGGATACTCACTAATACCTCATTCTGTCTTTTTATTTTTCTTTGACATGCTATTATCACTAATATATTATAATCTGTCAACTTGACAAACATATTGTGCATACCAGATGCCCATATCCATAGCCATGGGGCATGGATTTCGAATGGTTTCTCTGCTTTTAACATACATGTCGTTTGCTAGGCCTCGATGCTCTAATCATGCAAGGGAAGAAGATAAATGAGTTTTGGAAATTTGCTAGTTTACATCTGTTTGACTATGGGATACAAGGATCTTCCTTATCCATGTCGACCGAGAGATCCATTCCGGTCCACTTTGTCCGGAGGGTGATCGCCAGGAGAGTGACAGTTTGCGAGGAGAGACCGCAGATTAGGCCTATCCACAAACCCTGCGCAAGAAACAGAGCACAAAGTTGAGGGGATAAGTACACTAATGGTGCCATAAGTTGTGTACGGCGCTCACTTTGGTGCCAAAAGTTTCCGTCGGATCACTTAAGTGCCAAAAAATTTGAAAAACGCTCACTTTAGTGCCAACTCCGATCCGGTTGGCCAGAAATCCGACGTGACATTTTTTTATTAATTTTTTACGCCGACGTGGCTCGTCGGAGAGTTGAGTCAGCATCCAAACACCAAAACGACGCCGTTTGGTGTCTCTCCCAATTCAAAACCCTAATCTCTGGCCGTTGCCGTCCTCGACGGTCCTTGCACTCGGCGGCCACGGCTTCGACCCCGACCTCGACCCAACCCCGACGATGGCCACTCAACGGCAGCGGCTCCGACCTCGACCCCGACCCCGACCCCGACGATGGCCACTCGGCAGCCGTAGCTCCGACGTCGACCTCGACCCCGACCGCGACGATGGCCACTCGACGGCCGCGGCTCAAACCCCGACCCCAACCCCGACGATGGCCACTCGACGGCCGTAGCTTCGACCCCGACCCCAACCTCGATGATGGCCACTTGACGGCCGCGGCGACCACGACTCCGACCCCAACCCCGACGATAGCCACGGCTTCAACCCCGTTGAAATCCTAATTTCTTCCCCAATGAGTTAAACGGCGTCGTTTTTGTGAGGCCATCCATGTAGGACGGCAAAATGACGTCGTTTAAGGCCTTGTCGATTTAAAAAAAAAAAAAAAACCACGTAATTATTTTGGCCAGAATCTTTCGCTGGTGGCCGGAATCTTTCGCCGGTGGCACCAAAGTGAGCGTTTTCCTCCGATTTGGCACTAAAGTGATCCGACGAAAACTTTTGGCACTAAAGTGAGCGCCGTACACAACTTATGGCACCATCAGTATACTTATCCCCAAAGTTGAGTTGATGAATCTGAAGTTTCAAAGCAGGACCATTCACTATTCAGAGGAGTGCTCATCCAAAGGTTGCTTTCACCTTGACATGTAGATTCGACTTGAACCCGAGAAGTACTGCGATCAGAACCCCGATGCAGTAGAACGTCACGAAGTTGACGTACACGGCCAAATGTTGCCACCCACATCCCCGAGCCACACCTGACTCGACAAAAAGTTGGCTCTCGTCAGTCAGTGACCAGAAGAGGATAGGAAGCAAGTTGGAATGAGCTTGGGGTAGGCCCTTCGTTCACATTCTGCAACAATTGTACCTGATAAGACCCCTTGGACAGAATCAATCGTGATGGAGATGACAAGTAGGGGCGTCATCGAGCCGAATTCTGCTATGATGGAGGTGCTGTCGCTGAACAGGCCCGCCCAAACATTGTGTCCAAAGGCTAAAGCCAGTACAAATGCTACTGCTAGCAAGACAGAGAGCTTAAGCGACACGACCATTGCGTTCTTTGCTCGGTCAATGTTGCCGGCTCCCAATTCATTGGACACCCTTGTGCTGCACGACCCTTCCTCTTTTAGCAAATTAATAAAAATGAAACTCAAAACACCAAGCCATCAGAGGAAGTAAGATGATAACAAAGGCAACAAGTGTGCTTACAAACCTTGCCGCAGCACTGAGTCCAGATGTATGTTGGAATTTTGTTTGTTAAAACAAAATGGGGGACTTTTACTTTGTCCCACATAGAAAAGGTGGGAGCAAGTGGGTCAGTTTAAATATGTGGGATTTCCTTTTATAGTTAAAGGAGTGATTAGGTGGGGGTGGACCCCACCATACCCGCGTCTTGGTGCGCGATTAATCCCTTGCTTTTTATTTTTTATTTTTTATTTTTTTGGTTCAAAGGTTGCCTTTTAATTTGAGAATTGCGGAAATGAAATATAAATGAAAATTCGAAATTCTATTAAAAAAATTATTATTAAAAAAAAATTATTCCGAATTTTGTTTGTGTCTTTTCAAGACAACCTTTGGAAAATTACCTATTCGGTTTTTAACTTTCCCGAAGGATTGCAATTGTTCGTTTTTCGACTTCTTCCGAAGAGTTGCATTTGTTTATCCGAACAATTTTCTAAAGACGTGTTTGTTCGCAATTTTCACGAAGAGTTGCAAGACTGTTTTATATATATACTTGTCATTTTCGGAAAGAACTTTCTGAAAAACTACAGCCAATTGTTCAATTGTTTCTTAGAGAGATACTGGAGAAATACTAAAATTGCTATTTAATATTCTCATCCGAGACTTTGTTGTATCCTGGAGGATTTTTGCCAATGATCATTAGCAACGTTGTGGGGCAAATAAATCCTTAAAGAAAGTGATATCACGCCTCAAAGTCCGAGTTGTTTTACTCGATCCAATTTCATTGTTCAACCCATTTCGAAGCCATATTAACCAACAATGTAATCATGTAAGCAATAGTTTCCATGTTCACACTACAAATTTCAAAGCAAAGGACGGACATGAGAACTGAGAATGATAGTTTTATCCCTCTGCAACAGGAAATGCAGAAGCATTACAAGATAGGTGGCAGAGATACCTACCACATTGCAATCAAGGAAGTAGTTGTTTCAGAGTTCTTCATTAGTCCTGCTAGGAAAACCAGAATCTCGAAGGCCCAATATTCCAAGCTGATGAGGACAGTAGACCGGGTAAGAAAATTAATATGCATATTAAACATTTTCATCAGAAGATTATCAACTTGTCAAATATGTTTAGGACACATTAGGACGATGAAATGAATGGTCAAACTATTCATTCCCACATGCTCCTTCAGCAACATATGAACGTGAAAATTAGATCTCAATGTGACATGAAGCATCAAAAGTTCTTTGAGAGAGAAGAGTCATGCTTAGAATTCTGCTAGTTTATCAAATAATTATAGGCAGATAAGTCGCTAGAAGTGTTAAGCATCGATGATGAGTTCAACAAGATAAATGACAGATAAGAATTCTTGAAGCTCACGTACCAAACCATTGCAGCCGAAGGCAATGCCAATCTCCAATTAGTGAAGATATAACTGAATGACTCGAAGGAAATTCCTTCCCATGAATTCTTGCAACGCTTTGAACAAGTCACGTAAATGGCCAACGCAAGAAGCCACAAAGAAATTGAAGCCGCCAAAGGAGCTCCCTCACAAAACCAAGCACTGTCCCGTGGACCAAGGCATACGCAATGCCTATGTGAATAACAAACGGAACAACCGACAACATCACCAGTGGGAATACAATACTTTGCTTCTGCAAGAACCTCAGGATATTCTGCAAAATCCCATACGCGAAAATTCCCGGGATCAGGAATTTCATGTAGAGCTGCCGTTTTCGCAATTTGCGAATCTTGATGAAGCAGGATCAATACAGGCTCGGTGTAGAACCAAAATATGGAGATTAGGGTGGAGAAGAACAATGAAACAATGCAGGAAGCTTGCAGATGAATTCCCAATGTTCGATATAACTTCGCACCTAATCCTTGTCCGCATAGTGTTTCAAGTGCTCCACTCGAGCCAGTCTAAGAAGAAAGAGAGTGAAAAAAAACTAAGTATAAACAATTTGCATGAAATGTGCCATCATGCATGTAGAGTAGTCACTTCATAGTAAAACTCAGATTGACTCTTCGTCATGTCCATCGACGAGTTAGTTATAAAACTTCCATGTCATTGCACAGTCTATGCAGCCCTCTATTATTTCTTATCTGCAGTTATTGATCTATGAAGTCTACTTTACCATGCTGATATCATACTATCCGAGTTTAGAATGTCAAGCTGGATTGATCTTTGGTTTGTGATTACTGTCACATGTCGAGTCTCCACAATTTACCCGATGAGAAGTTGAACTCGCAGCTTTGCGAGCAAAGGAAAAAGTATACTACCTAACAGTTACCCTTCGTCGGAGGAATCTAAAGTCCAAGATGGGGCCCCTACTGCAATGTTTATGTGGAAAAAAATTCATAAAAACATTAGTAATGACACTAACATCTGTTACAAAAATATTTCTGTTGAAATGTGGACGGTACACTTCATTGTCCCGGGTGAGTGCAACGACCGGGGCATGAGCGGCTAGCTCTTTCTGGGAAGATTTCTAAAAGGAGGTAAAGAACAGATTGGATACGCATTCATCAGGCGGCCGTCGGGCGAAACAATATAAATATCGAGGATTACAATAAGTGGAAGAAGAAACCAAAAGCTGGCTAGGTACATGCACGAGCAACAATCACATGCCTGGCTAGGATTTTTTCACTATCTAAGGTCTCATCGCTATTGTTATTTTGTTCGTATGCTAGCTGACAGGTTCCCACGATGATGATCTCTCTATTAATTTTATCAAGTTGCTGGTCACCTTATGTCATTGATCAAAATATTTATTCGTATATTTTTACTCAAAATGAGATGGTAATGTCCTTCCTTTTCTCTTGTGAACAGCTTAACTTGTATTTTTAGGGTACAGCACTAGCCAATCACTACTAGTGGCAAGTAAGTAGAATGATAAAAGCAGACATGGACTCTTTTGATTGCATGGATCCATGCTATGAATCTATAATGTTGTAACCGGCAAGACAAAATTATACATATAAAGAACATCTATCGATAGATTGTCTGAAGGACCTCTCAAAAAACACCAAACGGGGGGAAAGCCTCTTTGCCAAGAGGCGTAAACATGCTCAAGTGAAAGGCTATCGACTAAGTTGATAGTAACTTAAACTTTGCGATCCAAGTTTGCTGATGCGTACTTAGTGGCGTTCGGGCTAATGCTAAGATTGAGTCATATCGGGATATGAGTCGGGCTCAAGCGTTTTCGAGGACTGCCCCTTTTAAAGTCTGCCCGACAAAGATCTTTGGGCCTTAAGGGACTACGCGGCCGCCACGCCTATGGTCAAGTTTACTACCGAGTTCCTATCCACAGGACTCAAATGGTGATTATGAGAGGGCGCGAAGCTATAGAAGCAAAATGGGACTCCAACGAAATGTAATAATAACCTGTGTATCCTGAATCTTATGCATATTCCTTTTTTCTCTGTTTTATTTTCCCGTTTCCTAATATTTTAAGGCCATGTGTTATGTACATCAAAGTTGAATATCCTTTCTTTTCTTATACTAGGAAAAAGTAACTAAAGTCAGATACTTTATATGTATATTATATTTAAAGAGAACAGAGCGAAAGCAAAGTTGCCGAAGTGGACGGTTTACCATGAAGGCGAAGCCGGTGACAGTGGCCCAGGAGTTGGCAAGGGTGGCACCGGCGAGCTCAGGCTTACTGAGGTGGCCGGCGAACATGACAGAGGCCAAGGGGATGCCGTAGTAGGAGAGGTTGCTCAGGATCATGGGCATCGAGAACAGCACTTGCCTCTTGCCTTCTTGCAAGTCCAGCACCCTTTGCCACCGTTTGAGCCTCCTCGTGATGGAGCCATCTCCTCCTCCTCCTCCTCCTTCTCCGTCTTCTTCATGTCGAGCGGGTTGAAGCATGGTCGAGGAAGGGTCTGAAGCCATCGTCTCCCTTCGATGATGGCGAGCTAGACGTGCTTTATCTCCTCTTCTTATTCACCTCCGGCTCCAGCTTTGTCACTGGTTCTAGAGCAACTACTGATCCTCCTCGTCGTTTCTCAGGTCCTTTTATTTATTTTTTTGGTAAGGAATCTCAGGTCCTTTTATGTTCCCTCCATTAGTCCAAAAAGGAAGATGGCGACAGGCGAAAGAAGAAATCATCGAAACCTTATCGTCATATTCTTTTCTATAGTCTTTTTTCTTTTCTCTTTTGCTTTTCGATATTAAATTCAACGCCTGGAGTGGGCACGGGCAAATCGCAGTGTTGACTGTACCAAGGCTTTCATTTTCGACGGCCATAACAAAATGGGAAAATTATTAAAAAAGTTCTGAACATATCATACTCATATCAATTTAGTCATATATTTATTTTTTAGACCAATTGAGTCTTAAACATTTTATAATTATTCTCAATCGGTTCATCCAGCCAAAGTTGATTGGCCTACACCAACGATCATTTTTTTAATAATATTTTATTTTATTTTTTTTCCTTTTTCTCTTCTTTATTTTTCTCTTCTCTCTCTTCCTTCTTCCTCCCTTCTTCCTCCTTCTTCCTTTGGCTCTGGCGACCAACGGGCTCTCCTCACCAATCAGCAAGCTTGCGCTCAATGACGGCGGGGCAAGCCCCTGCCGAATTTAATGAGGGCTTGCCTCACGCGATGACCGCGAGGCAAGCCCTCACTAGATCCGACCGGGCGCTTATCATCACGTCCGGCAAGGCCCTCCTTGTCAAATCGGCAAGGGCTCGCCTCGCTCGATGACCGCAAGGGGAGCCCTCGCCAGATCTGGCAAGGGCTCGCCCAGCCGTTGCTGGGCACGACCATGTCAACTAGCGAGCCGAGCCTATCGGATCACCTCACCAGACCTAGCGACGGTGGGGCTCGCCTTGCTAGGGATTGGGTGAGCTAGTCCTCACCCAGTAACGGCGAGGCGAGCTAGCTCGGCAGCCTCAGTCCAGTGAGCAGCCAGCCCTTCCCTCTAGCTGGTCATTGGAGCCAAAGGCAGAAGGAAGGAGGAGAGAAGAGGAGGAATGAGGGAGATGGAGAAGAAAAAAAAAAAAAAGAGGAAAAAAGATTAAAAAAATTAATAAAATATTATTAGAAAAAAAGGTCACTAGCACCAACCGGCTGTCACATCGGTATCGGCCGGCCAATTTTGATCGGATGGACTGATCGGGAATAATTGTAAAGATTTAGGACTCGATTGGTCAACAAAATAAATTTATAACTAAATTGACACAATTGTAATAGATTTATGACTTTTTGTGGTAATTTTCCCATACCAAAATTGACTTCTAAAACGATATAAATACATACTTGGTCAACAAAATTTTATTGAAATGTGCTCTAATGCCATCATCGAAAGGGTGGACGGTCTTAAAATCAATCTAGATTTTACATGGAATTTGAAACTTGTGTTATCGAAATCGATTTTCTAATTTTTGAAATTTGAAACCTATGCTTGAATCTAAAAATACCTTGTCAATTGATTCCAAAATTATCGGGAATCATCCAATTTCTTCTCTTTCTTTTCATTTTTTGTCAAGTAAAATGAAAGTGAACATAATAACGAGAGAGTCCTATTTGTCAACAATAATGATTAATAAAGGATTGACATGCAAAATAAAATAAATAATTCAAAACACATAACTATGGTTCATTGATTTCCAATTTGGTTCTTACTTAGGAACTAGAAACCCAATCCCATAATACCGGTTTTACTTTTTTAGGAATTGAACTGGTAATCGTAAGAACCTCAAGCCGGATTGGTTACTATGGCGATTTGATTCTATTTTCAAGTAGAGCGAAGAAAAAAGTAAAGGAAATAGTTATGATCTCTAAGTTTTTCTAAAAATGTGTTAAGATATTTAAATATTGAATTACGTCTTAATTCAAGAGCTTAAATTTGTAGAGTAATCATTAGGTATCATACAATATTTCAACATGTTGTTCATTTTAATAGAAAAAATTAAAAACTAATTTCTTGATACGCCGGCATGTTGCCATTATGATTGGCGTGGTCTTTTTTTGCCTAATATTTGTTAGGGAAATCCCTTATGATGTTTTGAAGATGACAAAATAAATCAAATGCTACTAATATGTTTGATGGTTGAGTAATAGATTATGCAGATAATAAAATGTGTAAAAGATATTATCAAAGTCTATTCTTGGAAGAACCAGAAGACAGACTCTGAAGCTGAACCAGAAACAAACTCTATGCTGAAGCAGAATATGTTCAGACTTAGATTGTAAAGTCTATCGCATTTAGACTCAGATTGTAAAGTCTATTGCTCTCAAACTTTACATCCAGATTCGACAGAACGTAACTCAAGCCCCGAAGATACAACGGCTAATGATCTGGTTTGGATTATCACATCAATATTGATTTGATTGACTCAATCTATTTGATTGACGATTGGATCTTGAAGACAAGAACTTTCTATACGAAGAAACTTTACTTATGAAAACCAAGATTTTATTTGTATGAGCGATCGGAATCAATTTGTGATTTTACCTTTGTCACTCAACGGTTTCCCAATTTTCTAGATACAGAGCTGTCCAATGGGTATATTGGAAGACGATTCTCTGAGATACTGTCCAACAGCTAGTTTGGAAGTGGAGAAGTATTTAAGGAGATGAAGGACCGATGAGCAAGTAAGAGATAGAGCGTAAAATTTATAATTCCAAAGTCTGAGCGACCTTCGATCATACATTTGTCTCTTGTGAGCTTAAACATTTGTAATAGTGAGAAAAATACCAAAATAGTGACTTAGTGAGATAGTGTGATCTACTAAGTGTTTGCACTCGAAGTTGTAATCTCTTGTTGATTGCATAGTGGAATCCAGCTAAGAAGGCTGTTAGCGTGGGAGAGTGGACGTAGGCTTGGATTAAACCGAACCACTATAAATCTTGTGTTCTTATTTTCTTCATTAACTCCTTTGTTTTACTCGAAGTTCATTTTATTCCGCATATATTTGCCAATGTTTATTTTAAACACCTATTAACCCCCCTCTAGGTGTTCATACTAGCACTCTCAATATTAAGTGTGGACATATTTAATTGGGAAGACAAATAGAGCCTGGAAAGATTTAAACTGTAGACATTCAACTCTGGTATCAAATGAGAATTTGTAAAATCACTGCCAACTGTTTTAAAAATTTAAACTGTTAGAAAAATGCATGATTTTATTTCAACACTCACCATCGCAATTAGTCTGATTCTATTTTTTTTGTACAGTACTAAACGTGGACATATTTAATTGAGGATACAAATGGGATCTAGAAAGATTTGAATTAAGAACATCTAGCTCTAATACCATTTCAAATTTTGTAGGACCACAATTGACTATTTAAAAAGCTTAAACTATTAGAAAAATGCGTGATTTAATATTTAATTATTTCAATAGAGAAATTCCTCAATTTCTTATTGATTACTATTTAGAAAAGTAGAAAATCCACAAATTTTTTAACTTTTTGGCTATGCGACACCAATAAGCCAAACTCTTTTTTCATCTTGCCAATAGCCTAAATAGCAACTTAGAAATATATCGAATCCCAACTCTGTCCATAATGACCATTAAAAGTCTCTCGTGACATTTGGTGAAGTTATGTATTATGGAAGAAAGTTCAATATAGTTTGTGGGATTTTTCTCTTATTAAAAGATTGGAACAAGAGATGGCAATTTGAGGGAAAATTTTCTCAATCAATTATAGAACTATGGCACGGATGCCAATTTAGTTGGAAACTTTTCTAGCTTGCCAATATAGTCCGAAAATATTTCTGTTGAAATGTGGACGGTACACTTCATTGTCCTGGGTGAGTGTAACGACCGGGGCATGAGCGGCTAGGCACAACTTGCTCTTTCTGGGAAGATTTCTAAAAGGAGGTAAAGAACATATTGGATACGCATTCATCAGGCGGCTATCGGGCGAAACAATATAAATATCAAGGATTACAATAAGTGGAAGAAGAATCCAAAAGCTGGGTAGGTACATGCACGAGCAACAATCACATGCCTGGCTATTTCCTTGTGCTACAAGAGTTTTCCTTCCCCATGTTATTCAATTCTTGTCAAGTTCTTCAGCGACGCTAGGATTTTTCACTATCTAAGGTCTCATCGCTATTGTTATTTTGTTCGTATGCTAGCTGACAGGTTCCCACGATGATGATTTCTCTATTAATTTTATCAAGTTGCTGGTCAACTTATCTCATTGATCAAAATATTTATTTGTATATTTTACTCAAAATGAGATGGTAATGTCCTTTCTTTTCTCTTGTGAACAGCTTAACTTGTATTTTTAGGGTACAGCACTAGCCAATCACTACTAGTGGCAAATAAGTAGAATGATAAAAGCAGACATGGACTCTTTTGATTGTGAATCTATAATGTTGTAATCGGCAAGACAAAATTATATATATAAAGAACATCTATTGATAGATCATCTGAAAGACCTCTCAAAAAACACTAAACAGGGGGAAAGCCTCTTTGCTAGAGGCGTAAACATGCTCAAGGGAAAGGCTATCGACGAAGTGGATAGTTAACTTAAACTTTGCGATCCAAGTTTGTTTATGCGTACTTAGTGGCGTTCGGGCTAATGCTTAGTTCGAGTCATATTTGGGATACGAGTCGGGCATTTTCGAGGACTGCCCCTTTTAAAGCCTGCCCAACAAAGATCTTTGGGCCTTAAGGGACTAGGCGGCCGCCACGCCTATGATCAAGTTTACTACCGAGTTCCTATCCACTAAGAAGCACCGACACTCTCTGGAAGCCTTCTTGTCGTGTCCGACACTCTGACACTTGTCTGACACACTCCGATGTGTTCCGACATGCGGTCAACAAATGTCGGGAAATCTGACACATGGTCAACTCTTCCCGACACGCTTCGACACATAAGTCCAAAATTTCAACACGCGATTCTAACACACACGGGGTCAATCTTAATAATTTTCAATACTTGAGAAGTCAAAATATAAATATATGAAAATAATGAAAATGACAAAAATAAAGGAGAAAGAAGAAAATTCTCTCTCAAGTTTCTCACTTATAAGTTTTGACATTCCAGTGAATGATGATAGAACACCTCTTTTCTCGCCGGCGTTGCTCCAACTTGAAGTTGTTTTTTTTTTTTTTTTGCTTCTTTCCGCCTCTCACATTGTCCATGGCGAATTTAGTTATTTCCTTTTCTTTTGGTTGTACTTCAAGAGTTTTTATCCTAGTCTTTTTTATTTTCTCTTTTGCTTTTCGAAAGTAAATTCAACGCCCGAGTTGGCACAGGCGAATCGGTGCTAAGCGTACCAAGGCTTTCTTTTTGGACGGCCATACCAAAATGGGAAAATTACTAAAAAGTTCGAACTTATTGTAATTGTGCCAATTTAATCATAAATTTATTTTTTAGACCAATTGAATCCTAAATATTTTATAATTATTCCCAATTAATCCATCCAGCCAAAATTGGCCAACGACCATTTTTTAATAATATTTTATTTTTGAAATATTTTATTTTATTTATTATTTATTTATTTTTCCTTTTTTTCTTCTTTTTTTTTCCCTTCTCCCTCCTTCTTCCTTTGGCTCGGCGACCAATAGGCTCACCTTACCGGTTAGCAAACTTGCGCCCGGCGATGGCGGGCGAGCCCCGTGCCCGAGATTCAACGAGGGCTCACCTCATGCGACGACCGCGAGGTGAGCTCTCCCATCCGACGAGGAGGGCCTTGCCAAACGCAACAACAAGCGCCCTCGCCAAATCCGGCGAGGGCTCACCGTGCTCAACGACCGCAAGGGAGCCCTTGCCAAATCCGACAGGGCTTACCCTACCGTCGCTGGGCAAGAGAGTGCCGACTAGCAAGGTGAGCCTGTCGGATCACCTCAACAAACCCGGCGACAGTGGGGCTCACCTCACTAGTGGTCAGGCCGGCCCTCACCCAACAATGACGAGGCGAGCTAGCTTGGCAACCTCAGTCCGAAGACAAAGGTAGAAGGAAGGGGGAGAGAAGAGGAGGAATGACGAAGAGGGAGAAGATAAAAAGAAGATAAAAAGATTTTAAAAAATAATAATAAAATATTATTAGAAAAAAGGTCGCTGGCACTGACCGACTGCCACGTCAGCACCGGCTAGCCAATTTTGGTCGGATGGACTAATCGGGAACAATTGTAAAATGTTTAAGACTCAATTGGTCAAAAAAATAAGTTTATGATTGAATTGGTACAATCGTAATAGGTTTATGACTTTTTTTGGTAATTTTCTCATACCGAAATTGACTGCTTAAACGATATATATACATACTAGGTCGACAAAATTTTATTGAAATGTACTCTAATGCCATCATCGAAAGGGTGGACGGTCTTAAAATCAATCTAGATTTTACATGGAATTTGAAACTTGTGTTATCGAAATCAATTTTCTAATTTTTGAAATTTGAAAGCTATGCTTGAATCTAAAACCTACCTTGTCAATTGATTCCAAAATTCATCGGGAATCATCCAATCTCTTCTTCTTTCTTTTCATTTTTTGTCAAGTAAAATGAAAGTGAACATAATAATAGAGAGTCCTATTAGTCAACAATAATGATTAATAAAGGATTGACATGCAAAATAAAATAAATAATTCAAAACACATAACCGTGGTTCATTGATTTCCAATTTGGTTCTTACTTAGGAACTAGAAACCCAATCCCATAATACCGGTTTTACTTTTTAGGAATTGAACTGGTAATCGTAAGAACCTCAAGCCGGATTGGTTACTATGGCCGATTTGATTCTATTTTCAAGTAGAGCGAAGAAAAGTAAAGGAAATAGATATGATCTCTTAGTTTTTCTAAAAATGTGTTAAGATATTTAAATATTGAATTACGTCTTAATTCAAGAGCTTAAATTTGTAGAGTAATTAGTAGTTATCATACAATATTTCAACGGGTTGTTAATTTTAATTGAAAAGATTAAAAACTAATTTCTTGATACACAGGCAAGCTACCGTTATGATTGCCGTGGTCTTTTTTGCCTAATATTAAGTGTGGACATATTTAATTGGAAAGACAAAGAGAGCCTGGAACGATTTAAACTATGGACATTCAACTCGATATCAAATGAGAATTTGTAGAATCACTACCAAGTATTTTAAAAGTTTAAACTGTTATAAAAATACATGATTTTATATTTAATTATTTCAACACTCACCATCACACTTAGTCTGATTTTTATTTTTTTCTCTAGTATTAAACGTGGACATATTTAATTGATGATACAAATGGAATCTAGAAAGATTTGAACTAAGAATGTCTAGCTCTAATACCATTTCAAATTTTGTAGGACCACAACCGGCTGTTTAAAAAAGCTTAAACTGTTAGAAGAATGCGTAATTTAATATTTAATTATTTCAATAGAGAAATTCCTTAATTCTTTATTAATTACTATTTAGAAAAGTAGAAAATCCATAAATTTTTAAACATTTAGGCTATGCGACGCCAATAAGCCAAACTCTTTTTTCATCTGGCCAATACCCTAAATAGCAACCTAGAAATATATCGCATCCCAACTCTGTCCATAATGACCATTAAAAGTCTCACACGACATTTGGAGAAGTTATGTATTATGGAAGAAAGTTCAATATAGTTTGTGGGATTTTCTATTATTAAAAGATTGGAGCAAGAGATGGCATTTTGAGGGAAAATTTTCCCAATCAATTATAAAACTACGGCACGGATGTCAATTTAGTTTGAAACTTTTCTAGCTTGCCAATATAGTCTTAAATTTTGGGCGAAACTCCACTATAATCCTTATAGTCAACTTTTACTGCAGATCACTAACATAGTGATCCAATTGTCATTGATCGTCCTACATGGTGTACTACCACGTCACCAATTTCCCTCAAAAGTTGGTCGAAATAACTACATTGAAATCTTACTAAAAAATCTAGAATAAAATTAGCAAAAGTGAAAATTTTAAGAGTGAATTGATATTCGTACAATAAATTTAGAAGTAACTAGACAATTTTCCCTTTTTTAAATGGGACATACTAATGATGCCATTATTCTTGGTATTTGTCCACAGGTGTACCCCAAATTCCACATTAGGGTGGTCTCTAAGGATGTCTGAAATGACTGCAAATAGGCCAGCTCTCCCACCAACACCTCTCATTTCGCTTGCCACTTGCTCGGAAAAAAAATAGATGCATCTTAAGTCCTTGACTGCCCCAAGAGCATTCTAGTCCACCTCGCAATGACAGACATCCTCAATTCATCCACATTCCATCTCGTCTCTCGGCTAAAATAGGATGCCTCACCATGTGCAAAAATGACCAGTTATAGTGAAGTTCTTGCAAATTTACATCGGTTGTAGGTCATTTATAGGCCCAAAAGATAATTCACGACCTATGAGATGATCCTTATAAATTTACAAACTTAAAAAGATAATTTACAAAATGTGAGAATTTTGTGGAACATTGCCAACTTTTATGAAAATCTAAGCTGTTAGATGAAGTCATGAGTTTACATTTAATTACTCTAACACTCCCATCACATTTAGTTTGTTTTTTTCCTTGTACTAAGCATGAAAATTTAATTGGGAAAGTAAATAGGTCTAGAAAGATTTAAATTCAAGATCTTCAACCCCGATACCATATGAGATATTTGTGGGACCATTGCTAACTAAGGATGTGCATGGTCCGGACGGGCGGTTCTAAACCTAGAATCGGGAACCGCCCGCTAAGGACTGGTTCCGAAAAATTGGAACTGGAATCCACCCATTAGTTACATGGATCCACTTAGAAACCGGACTGGACCGGCGGTCCGGTTCCCAGGTGGATCTATGGAACCGGTCTCATAATAACAAACACAGCTCGACCCCACAAGGTGACAAAAATCAAATTGCGATCAATCTGTTCACACTCTCATCTTCCTCGCATCAAACCCCCCTGAACGTCTGGAATCATCACGATCGAGACGCATCCACTCAAACAATGAGCACTCATTATCCCATCTATTGCTAACTTGCTGTCAAGGGTGATGTTGCCGAAAAATTGACATCGAAGGGCCGAATAAAGAGATAGCGAAAGGGATGGACAGACGGACTTGCTGTTGTCAAGAGCAACGGCGATTTTTCGGAGGGCCGAATAGAGAAAGGGATGGATGGACTTGCTGTGATCGAGAGTTTCCTCGCAAACCCTAGCCCGAGGGGGTTCCTGGGTTTCTCGAAATCTCCGATCTTGACGCGAAGCAACTTTGGTTTTCAACTGAAATTGCTAGTTCTTCGCCCGATCTATTCTGCTTCTCCTCCTCTTGATCTATTCTGCTTCTCCTCCTCTTGCAGCCTTGCTTCATCGCGTGCTTGCTTTTTGCCCACTCACTGCTTGATGTTTTGTCAAGGACTCAAGGTGTGCTTTGGATATTTTAGCTTCTACACCGCTCCATTTGATTTAATTGGAGATTACCTAGCTAGGCTCGCCAGCGCTGCTTTGGACGGCTTTGCACTTTTTAGCCTTTAGGCCATCCCTGCTTCTTCGCAATCTTGACTAAACTTTTTTAGTTATTTGATTTGGGTTTATTAATTAGTAATTTAAATTTTATTAATAGTATAAATTAATATATTTTTTAATGTAATATGTTCAGTCCGGGTGGATGGGTGGATGGATCCGCCCATGGAACCGAGAACCGGACCGGTTCCCTCAAGAACCACTAATTCCGAGTGGTTCTGGTCCGGTTCCAGGCAGGTCCCAATTCTTTTGCACACCCATATTGCTAATTACTTTAAAAACTTAAATTGTTAGATGAATGTATGATATTATTTTTAATTACTCTAATATGATAGTTGAAACTCTTTTTACAGACCCGGGATATCATTAACAAGCATCAATGTGCATTTATGACGAGATAAGCTATATTGTTACAACTAAGTTTCGGTAGCAATGGGCTGAGAGTGAGTATAACCATGACTGTCAAGAATTGACAATCACTCGGTTTACGGATTCAACGAGATATTACTACTTTAAGGTGGATTACTTTGTCTTAAGAGATGTTACTATTTCGGAGGTACATCATTCGTTTTGAGGATCGTGGCTAGAAGCAGTTTACCAACCTGAGAAAGATTCTAATTCGTGAAGTTCTCCTATTGTTAAAAATTAGCACAAATATAAGCCAATTTAGATGGTTTGAAATCACTTAAACTCACAAGATGAATCCTTCCGCACTTCATAACTTGAGAATGTCTTTAGTGGTAATCATCCTGTAATGTCGTAATTTACTATATTGAGAGTAAGGTGATTTAGTTCAAAAGAGTTTAAATCACATGGACATGATTATTTGTTGCACATTTTGTGGTTTGCTGATGAAAAATATAAAAGTATCACGCACATACGCACGCGAAGTGAGAGAAAGATGTGTGTGTGTGAGGTGGTAGATGCATGGTCAACTTGATATTTAAGGGTACTTTTGTGGATCAACTTAGGAAGGTGCGTAATTAATAAAAATGGGAGTGGAAAGAGTCCCCACCCTTCCAAGTTTCGCTAAAAGTCAATGGCCGACGATAAAGTTCATTAATTTTTTACGTGCAACACAGAAATTTTGCGATGGAAACAATATGGAAATGATCTAAAGCTCTATTGATTTTGCAGAAAATCAACAATTTGAAAGAAATTTTCCTAATTTTAATCGTTACCCTCGCTTACAAAAATGAGCCAATGAAAAATATAAAAAGATCGCGCACATACGCACACGAAGTGAGAGAAAGATGCGTGTGTGGGGTGGTAAATGCATGGTCAACTTGATATTTAAGGGTACTTTTATGGATCGACTTAGGAAGCGTAATTAATAAAAATGGGAGTGGAAAGAGTCCCCACCCTTCCAAGTTTCGCTAAAAGTCAATGGCCGACGATAAAGTTCATTAATTTTTTACATGCAACACAGAAATTTTGCGATGGAAACAATATGGAAATGATCTAAAGATCTATTGATTTCACGGAAAATCAACAATTTGAAAAACATTTTCCTCATTTTAATTGTTACCATCGCTTACAAAAATGAACCAATGAAAAACATTTTCATTATTATTAACAACTCATGTGTAAAAAATTTTGTTGATAACGAGAATATTTTCGACTACCTCTTTTCCTAAGAGACTAGCGATTAAAATTAAGAAAATATTTTCCTAATCAATGATTTTTCGTGAAACAAATATAACGAGGGTATGAGTTTGGTTTTTTTGGGATTCAAATCCTTAGGGTGCGTTTGGTTGGACTTTTGGAGAAAGCCATTGAGAAAATGCAAAGGACTTTAGATTGAAGAGGTTTTTCGTAATGCAAATTGCGTTTGGTAAATGGTAACTTAAAAGTCCCTTGCGAAATACCTTTAGCTAAAATTGTGTTTGGATAAGTTATATTTATAAAAGTCATTATTATTTTAAAAACTGACCGGTGAAGGGCGGTGGCGACTAGTGAACGGCGGCGGCGACCGGCGAAATGCGGCGGCGACCGGCGGCCATCGTCTGAGGTTGCTAGACCTTAGGCAGCCCCCGGAGACCACCGGCGAGGGCCGCCTGGGGTCGGGCGACCGCTGGCAACCCAGGTGAGACCCTCGCCTGAGGTCGCGTGGCCTTGGCGAGGGTCGCCTGAGGTCGCGAGGGTCGCGCAACGTCGGCCGAGACCCTCGCCGAGGTCGCCGACCACAGGCGAGACCCTTGCCTAAGGTCGCGCGACCTCGACGAGCTTGCTGTGGTCAACGACCTCGACGAGGTCTCGAGTGGGGTTGCGCGACCCCCCGGCGCAATGGCCTTGCCTGGGTCTCGCGACCCCCCGCGAGACGGCTGCTTGGCATGCAACCTCAGACACCAGCACAACCTCCCGGCGACCAGATCTGGGTCCGCTAAAGGTCGCGCGACCTCGCGGCGACCAGATCTGTGTTACGCCTGAGGTCGCGCAACCTCTAGCGACCCAGATCTGGGTCGTAAGGCCTAGATACCTACCGGAGGTCGCAACATCGCGTGACCGTCATCGGCCTCTCACCAATCCGTCCCCACCCTTCAGCCCTGCACAAGATGAACAGCTCAACGAACGAAGGAGATGAACGGTAACGAAGAAGATGAACAGTAAGTCAAAGCCAAGGCTGGCCTTTGCACAAGGGGGTTTCCAAAAAATTTCCCAAACGCCTAATACTTGGCCAAAAGGCCTTTAGGTGTCTAAAGATATTTGGGAAAGCTGTTCCCAAACACAGCCTAAGTCCTTACCATTATCTTAGGAAGA
This sequence comes from Eucalyptus grandis, assembly GCF_016545825.1. Lineage (NCBI taxonomy): Eukaryota > Viridiplantae > Streptophyta > Magnoliopsida > Myrtales > Myrtaceae > Eucalyptus > Eucalyptus grandis. The sequence goes on along the minus strand of NC_052617.1, from coordinate 13,447,147 downwards.
TTCTTGCAAAGGGATATCGAGTCATGAAGCCCAGCCCATCGTCCCTCGGCCATAGCCCAAAGAGCCCGTTCTATTTCCGTACACATGTTCCGCCAGGTCAACCTAGCTGGGCTTGGGTTCCCCAATGCTTGGCCCGTTCGCGGCAATTGTCAAGAGTTCATTTCCATCTTCCACCAGCTTTGCAGGCCACATTTACACGGTACCAAAGTAAAAGGAAATTGACACTTGTCTCCTTATTACCCAACCAACTGGATGACATGAATATCGGAAAAGATCATGAAGAAACCACCACGTTGAAAAAAAGAAAAAAAATTAGTTCCCAAGCGATAATTGTTTGAAGTTGGTCTTTAAGTAACGACACGGATCCATTTTGCATGAACTGAAAATCCTGAAGAGAATACTCTGAGTGACCATACAAGATATTAAATAGTTATCATTTGAAAATACAATTAGGGTTATATTAGTTCGTATCCCGTATTCTACTTTGATAGTCTGCAATAAGTAGTACACTTTCCTAAATAATCTCGCATCAACGATCATTCCTCACCCTCATCAGAAGAGAAAACTAGAAAGCTCGATGACTATGTGCAAAAATCACATAGGATACTCACTAATAACTCGTTCTACCATTTTATTTTTCTTTGACATGCTATTATCACTAATATTTTAAAATATATCGACTTGAAAAACATATTGTGAATACCAGATGCCCATATCCATAACCATGGGGCATTGATTTCGAATGGCTTCTTTGCTTTTAACATACACGTTCGACTCGAGTGAAAATGTCGTTTGCTGGTTTGCTGGGCCTTGATGCTCTAATCATGCAAGGGAAGAAGACAAATGACTGTTTTGGAAATTTGCTAGTTTACATATGTTTGACTATGCGAGGATCTTCCTTATCCATGCCGACCGAGAGATCCATTATCGTCCACTTTGCCCAGAGGGTGATCACCAGGAGTGTGGCTGCTTGCGAGGAGAGACCGCAGATTACGCCTATCCACAAACCCTGTGCAAGAATCAGATCACAAAGTTGAGTTAATAAATCTCAAGTTTCAAAGCAGGACCATTCACTATTCAGAGGGTGCTCATCCAAAGGTTGCTTTCACCTTGACATCTAGATTCAACTTGAACCCAAGAAGGACTGCGATCGGAACCCCGATGCAGTAGAACGTTGCCAAGTTGACGTACGTGACCAGATGTTGCCATCTGCATCCCCGAGCCACCCCTGACTCGACAAAAAGGTTCGCTCTCATCAGTCAGTGACTAAAAGAGGACAGGAAACAAGTTGGAATGAGCTTGGGGTATGGCCTTCGTTCAGATTCTGCAAAATTGTACCTGATAAGACCCCTTGGATAGAATCAACCGTGATGGAGATGGCAAGCAGGGGCATCATCGAGCCGAATTTTGCTATGATGGAGCTGTCGTCACTGAACAGGCCTGCCCAAATGCTATGTCCAAAGGCTAAAGCCAGTACAAATGCTACCGCTAGCAACATAGAGTGCTTAAGCGTCACAGCCATCGCATTCTTTGCTCGGTCAATGTTGCCGGCTCCCAACTCATTGGACACCCTTGTGCTGCACAATTCCTCTCTTAGCAGATTAATAAAAATGAAAGTCAAGAAACCAAGCCGTCAGAGGAAGTAAGACGACAAGAATGGCGACAAGTGTGCATACAAACCTTGCCGCAGCACTGAGTCCGTATGTAATCATGTAAGCAATAGCTTCTGTGTTCACACTAAAAATTTTCAAAGCAAAAAACAGACATGAGAACTGAGAATGATGGTTTTATCCTTCTGTGACAAGCAATGCAGAAGCATCACAAGATACGCAACAGAGATACCTACCATATTGCAACCAAGGAAGTAGTTGTCTCGGAGTTCTTCATTAGTCCTGCTAGTAAAACCAGAATCTCGAACGCCCAATATTCCAAGCTGATGAGGACAGTAGACCGAGTAAGAAAATCAATATGCATACTAAACATTTTCATCAGAAGATTATCAACTTGTCAAATATGTTTAGGACACATTAAGATGATGAAATGAACAGTCAAACTATTCATTCCACATGCTCCTTCAGCAGCATTTGAACTTGAAAATTAGATCTCAATGTGACATAAACTATCAGAAGTTCTCTGAGAGAGAAGAGTCATGCTTAGACTTCTTCAAGTTTATCAAATAACTATAGGCAGACAAGTCGCTAGAAGTGTTAAGCATTGATGATGAGTTCAACAAGATAAATGACAGATAAGAAAGCTCACATACCAAACCATTGCAGCCGAAGGCAAGGCCAATCTCAAATTAGTGAAACTGTAGCTGAATGACTCGAAAGAAATTCCTTCCCATGAATTCTTGCATCGCGTTGAACAAGTCACGTAAATGGACAACGCAAGAACTGATAGCCACAAAGAAATTGAAGCAGCCAAAGGAGCTCCCTTAAAACCAAGCACTGTCCAGTGGACCAGGGCATACGCAATTCCTATGTGAATGACAAACGGAACAACCGATAACATCACCAGTGGTAATACAATACTTTGCGTCTGCAGGAACCTCAGGATATTCTGCAAAAATCTGTACACGAAAATTCCCGGGATCATGAATTTCATGTAGAGAGCTGCCATTTTAGCAATTTGCGAATCTTGATGAAGCAGGATCAATACAGGCTCGGTGTAGAACCAAAATATGGAGATTAAGGTGGAGAAGAACAATGAAACAATGCAGGAAGCTTGTAGATGAATTCCCAATGTTCGATATAACTTTGCGCCAAATCCTTGTCCGCATAGTGTTTCAAGTGCTCCACTCAAGCCGGTCTAAGAAGACAAGAGAATGAAAAACTAAGTATACACAAAAAGCATGAAATGAGCAATCATGCGTGTAGAGGAGTCATTTCACAGTAAAACTCAGATCGATTCTTCGTCATCATCATGTCCATGGACGCGTTAGTCATAAACTTCCATGCCATTGCACAGTTTGTTTAGTCCTCTATTATTTCTAGTCTGCAGCTAGCGATCTATGAAATCTACTTTACCATGCTGATATCATACTTTCTGAGTTCAGAATGTCGAGCTGGATTGATCTTTGGTATGTGATTACTATCACGTGACGCGATGAGAAGTTGAACTCTTGGCTTTGTGAGCAATGGAAAACGTACACGACCTAACGTTTATTCTTCGTTGGAGGAATCTAAAGCCCACGATGGGGCCACTGCAATGTTTATGTGGAAAATAATTCATCAAAACGTTAGTAGCAACATTTAATTTTTTTTTTTAAAAATTCTGGTGAAATGTGGATGGTACACTTCGTTGTCCTGGGTGAGTGTAACGAGGGGGGCACGAGTGGCTAGGCACAGCTTGCACTTTCTGGAAAGATTTCTAAGAGGAAGCAAAGAACAGATTGTATACGCATGCATTAGGCGGCCGCCGCGAATCAATATAAAAACCAAGGATTATAGTAAGTGGAAAAAGAAACCAAAAGCTGGCCAGGTACATGCACGAGCAACAATCACATGCCTGGCTATTTCCTTGTGCTGCAAGAGTTTTCCTTCCACGTGTTATTCAACTCTTGTTAAATTCTAAGTGTTCCTGTGAAAGTCGTGCGGATATAGAGCGACAGTAAGATCCTTTTACCTTCTAAAGTCTCGTCGCTATTGTTCGTATGCTAGCTGACATCTTCCCATCATGATGATTTCTCTGTTAATTTAATCAAGGTGCTGGTCACCCCATCTCATGGATCATAGTATTTATACGCGTATGCTTACGCAAAATGAGATGCTAATGCCCTTTCGTTTCTCTCATGAACAGGTTAAATTGTTTTTATAGAATACAATGCAAGCTAGTCATTGTTAGTGGCGAATAAGTAGAATGATAAAAGCAGACATCGACTCTTTTGATTGCATAGATCCATGCTATGAATTTATAACGCTGTAATCGGCAAGACAAAATTGTACGCACAAACAACAATTATTGATAGATTGTCTAAATGACCTCTCAAGAAACACCAAACAAGGGAAAGCCCCTTTGCCGAGAGGCATAGACATGCTCAAGTGAGAGGCTGTCAACCAGGTTGTTGGTCAGCTTAAACTTTGTAATTCCTGTTTGCTGAGACTATTTTAAAGAAATGTGTACTAAATGGCAGTCAGGCTATGTTGAGTTCAAGCCGTATCAGGATAGGGGCCGAGCGTTTTTGAGGGATGCCCCTTTTCAAGTCCGACCTATGCAGATCTTCGAGCCTTAAGAGACTAGGCGACCACCGCATCTCCTAAATTAAACACTGCCTATTTCGGTAAGATAGTGTCCCGTGAAAGACCAAGCTGTTGATAAACAATAATCTGCGTATCCTGAATCTTATGCCTTTTCCTTTTCCTTTTCCTTTTCCTTTTTCTGTTTTTCTGTTTCCTAATATTTTAAGACCATGGAAACAATTGATAGGTCTCAAAGAAATTTGACAAGGCCTTATGCACATCAAAGTTGAATGTCTTTTTCTTTTCTTATGCCATTAAAAAAGTAACTTAAGTCGGCTACTATGTAACGTATATTGAAAGAGAACAGAGAGAGAGGGCAGATATTACCGTTGTGGGCGGTTTACCATGAAGGCGAAGCCGGTGACGGTGGCCCAGGAGTTGGCGAGTGGCGCCGGCGAGCTCGAGCTCGCCAAGGTGGCCGGCGAACATGACGGAGGCCAAGGGGATGCCGTAGTAGGAGAGGCTGGTCAGGATCATGGGCATAGCGAACAGCACCTGCCTCTTGTCTTCTTGCAAGTCCAGCGCCCTTTGCCACCACCTGAGTCTCCTCGTGACGGAGCGACCTCCTCCTCCTCCTCCTCCTCCTCCTCCGTCTTCTTCATGACGAGCCGGTTGAAGCAGGGGTGAGGAAAGGTCCGAAGCCATGGCCTCCCTTTGATGGTGATGAGCTGGACGTGCTTATCTCCTCCTCTTATTCACCTCCGCCTCCAGCTTTGTCAATGGTTCTGGATCAACTACTGATCCTTCCTCGTCGCTTCCCAGTTCCTTTTGTGTTCCCTCAATTTGTCCGAAGATAATAGCAACAGGCGACAGAAAAAAATTATGCGGAACTTGGTCGTGATATTCTTTTCGTTTGTGTGTGTGTGTGTGTTTTTTTTTTTTTTTGCTTTGCTTTTCGAAATTGAATTTGACGCCTAGAGTTGGTAGGTGCGCATGGCAGTGTTGACCAGACCTAGATTTTATTTTTGGACCGACCGTACCAACATTGCCAGCAAATACTATATTAATATTTGCGCAGTCAACGAAATTTTATTGGAATGGGTTGTAATGGCATGATCACGTGTTAAAGATATTTAAATGTTGAATTATATCTTAATCTAACGGTTTAAATTGTAAGAGTAATAGGTGGTTATCCTACTATATATCAACTTGCCGTCAATTTTAATAGAAAAAAAATTAAAAACTGATGATTTCTGGGTGCACGGGCAAACCGGCTTTATGATTCAAGAAATACGGCCGAGTTGTCCAAATCTTACATAAATGCTGCATTTGTTTCACGGGTCCCCTTGCCTTGACCCGAAGAACCAAAAACGACAAAGAAAAACTTCCCCGCCTTGAAAATTAAAGAGAAATTCCCCCTAGCTTATTAATGAATATTTAAAAAAAATTAAAAAAAACCACAATCTTTTTTAACATTTTGTCGGTGTGACATTAATACATCAGACTCTTTTTCATCTCGCCGATACCCTAGAAGCGACGTAGAAATATATTGCATCACAGTTCTGTCCATAATAGCTGTTAAAAATCCAATGTAACGTTTGGAGTAAATATGTAGCACGAAAAAAAGCTCAATATTTTTTTTTTTGGAATTTTCTCTTATTAAAAAATGGTAATTTGAGGGGAAAATTGTCCAATCAATCATAAAACTATTGTAGATGTCATTTTACTCATAATATTTTTTAAGTTACCAATTTAGTCATAAACTTTATTAGAAACTTCAGTACAATCTTTCTACTCAATTTTTATCGGAAATAGCTAAGATAGCGATCTAGTCATTGCTAGTCATTCTACATAACACATTACTACATTACCAATTTCTCACAAAAGTTAGTCGAAATGACTACATTGGAATTTCGCACAAAAGTCTAGAATTAAATTAGTAAAAGTGAAAAACTTAAAAGTGAATGGACATCTGTACAATATATTTAGACGTAATTAGATGATATACCTTTTTTAACTTGTGCCCTACTATCGATGCCATTATTCTTGGTATTTGTCCACAAGTGTACCCCGAATTCCACATGAGGGTAGTCTCTAAGGATATCTGAAATGACTACAATTAGGCCAGCTCTCCCATCAACTCCTCTCATTTCGGTTGCCACTTAATTGTAAGAGAATAGGTGCATCTCAAGTCCCCGGCTGCCACAAGAGCGTTCTAGTCCACCACGCAATGACAAACATTCTCAATTCATCCGCATTCCATCCCGTCTCTCTACTAAAATGAGGCCCCTTACCATGTGCAAAACTGACTGGTTATAGTAAAGTTATTGCAAATTTACGTTGGTTGCTGGTAATTTATAGATCCAAAAGATAATTCACAACCTATGAAAAATGCTTGGTCAATTTAATATTTAGAGGTTACTTCTGTGAATCAACTTAAAAGGCGTGTTTTAATGAAAATGGGACTGTAAAAAGCCCCACCCTTCCAAAATTCTCTAAAAGCCAATGGCCAACGATGAAGTTCATCCATTTTTGACATGCGACACAACAATTTTTGCCATGGAAACGATATGGAATGATTTAAAGCTCTATATATTTTGCAGGAATCAACAATTCAAAATATATTTTGCAAACTTTAATCATTGTTATCACTTATAAAAATGAGTCAACAAAGAATATTTACATTATTATTAACAACAATTCATGCCTAAATATTTTGTTGATAATGAGAATATATTCTGCTACCTCGTTTCTCAAGAGATATCGATGATTAAAATTAAGAAAATATTTTCCTAATGAATGATTTTTTGTGAAATAAACGGACCATAAGTATAAATTTGGTTGTTCGAAATTCAACCATCCGTACCATTATCCTTGGATGACTCCTGCAAAGTAAAATCGAGTCATGAAGTCCGGCCCATCGTCCCTCCGCCCTAAAAAAAGGAAAAGCCCATTTCCATTTCCGTACATATGTTCCCCCCGAGTCAATTGGGCTGGGTTTGGGTTCGCCAATGCTCGACCCGTTCATGGAAATTGTCAAAAGCTCATTTTCATCTTTTACTGGCTCTACCGACCACATTTTTTTTTTCTGTACCGATGCCGACCACATTTAGATGGTACCAAAATAAAAGGAAATCGACCGTTGTCTTTTTAGACCCACCAATCGGATGACATGAATATCAGACAAGATCATGAAGAAACAACCACGTTCGAAATAAATTAAAAAAAGTTCCCTTGCAATCATTATTTGGAGTTGGTCTTCATGAAACCACCACGTTCTAAATAAATTAAAAAAAGTTCCCATGCAATCATTATTTGGAGTTGGTCTTTTAAGTAATAACACGGACTCATTATGCATGAATTGAAGATCTTAAAGATAATATTTTGGGTGACCATACAAAATATTGACTACTGATTATTTGAGAATAGGGTTAAGGTTATATTAATTTCTATCGCCTATCGAAATACATTTTCTACTTCAATAGTCTACAATAAGTCGTACCCTTTCTTAAACACTTCATTTTGGCGATCATTGCTCACCATTGTCATATTGGGTATAGGTATTTCCCCATCCAAGAACCACATAATTATTAGAGGGAGTCATGTTGCGTAATGTATAAGTACTCACTTAGTCAGTCCCAAATAGGCTCAGCCCTGAAAAGAATGTCCTGAATGGACACATAAGGCGGTGATCATTAAAGAGATGTTCACTTGATAGAGCCTTCTAATCCGATACGAGATTTTAGAACACGATTTATTGTAATGGATTGCGTCAGGACCCATCTCTCATTCGATAGCCTGAACTTTCCGCATGCTTTTCTAAAGAAGATGGTCAATCCAGCGTATGAATTCGTGCCAGAGAAACGAGGACAAAAAAAAAAAAAAAAAGCGGAAAACTACAGGATTTTTACTTTATCTTGGGCATGTATATTTTACTGAATTTACGGGCACGCGCTCGTGATGACAACATATCTGAGAAAATATTGGGTGGTCCGGGACCACCACGTCAGCGTGGTCCCCGGCCACTCACGAGGTGCCATGTGGAGGGGTGGGCCCCACTTGGTGTCCTCTTCGCTTTGTCTCTTGCTCCTCGACGCAGCGCTCCTCTCTCTCCTCTCTCTCTCCCAAATAACTCTCGGCTGATGGCTCGGCTCGGCTCGGTTGGCAAAAGAAAGCACGGGTCAATGGATAATAAATGCGCAGCCCTCCCGCTTAAAATTTCTCTCTCCTCACTTGAATATTTTCTGGGCTCTCTCTCTCCTCGTGGACGAGCTGCACTTCCTCTGTTTCCTTCTCGCCGTATCCCACCCCCCGCCTCCGCCTCCGCCTCCCAAAAAGCCTCGCCGGTCCGTCGCCTCCTCCAAGAGCCCCGCCAATCGCAGCTGGTTCCCGATCCCCTTCGCTTCCGACTGTTTCCAACGCCGAGATTGAGCGTAAGGTTTGTGCTCGCCTGGGTCTCTAGGCAACTTCCGGCCTCCCTCCCTCCCGGCGAACTCGTCATCAACTCGACTCCGAGCCGCCGTCGCCCGCCGATGGCATCCTCCGTCTCGGCATCTACTCGTCCTCCCCCTCCCTCAGCCGAAGACACCGCCAACCTCCGCCGCGAAGTCGTCGGCCTTCGGCAGGGGGAGGCGGCCTCGGTCTCGCTCCCGAGCGGCGCCGAGCTCCCGCCGTCGACCGGTGCTGTCCCCGTCCGACGAACTCCCTCTCTCTCCACCCTCCCCTTTCCGATTGGCGAACCATCGCGAGCAGCCGACGAACCAGAAGCGAACCTAATATTTTCTCCCTTCTCCGATGCTCGATGCCCTCTCTGCCCTCTACCCCGACGCTCGACGGCCGATTTAGCTCACCTCTCCCACGACCTCCACGCTTTTGGCGGTTCTTCCCTCGCGGTTCGGTGAGGTCTCGGGTATGCCCTCGTGCCGCGTCTCTTCTTCCTTGCTCGCAACACCGGACTGCCTCTCTCTCTCCGAGTGTGTCTCTCTGTGCATTCTTTCATCCATGAGGCAAGCATTTCGACTAGGTTCGGGGTTTCGCCACCCCCTTCTTTGAGGTTCGTCCGGTACCTCTCATTTTTGCGTGAACCCAGCGTGAATTTTATAGTCTTTCTTTCCATATGACTACAAGCGACTCGATAAGCGACAATGCGACGCAACGCGCTTCAATCCCGGGTTTCGCTCTGTGATGCTAAGCGTTGCTTTGGTTCCTTACAAAGTTGCTGACTTTTTCGCATGTTGTAGCTTCTTGGTTGCTCCGAGATTTTGGGTTGGTCGTTCTATCGTCTTGCTCGGAGCGAGCGAAATGTTGTCCAAAAGGGGCGTGTCGAATTCGTCGACACCTGAGTCGGCGGCGATTTCTGAGGACAGGGAAGAAATCGAAAGGATTGGTGGCTTCAGTTCCTAGTTCTACCAAAAGTCATGTCAAGGTATTGTCTTTTAATCGAACCTATCGTTCCACTTGTGTTTTGGGGACTTGACCATTCAGCATTCATTTTTTCTGCAAAAATTCTGGTGCAAGCATTGGTGAAGTCGTGTTGCCTAATAATGACCCGGCCAAAATTGAGGCAATGACATTTCACGAATTGAGAGCTACATTGAGGTGGGGATGAATTGTTTTAGTTGCAAGCGTGTGATAGTCGTTATAGCGTTTCCTGCGCAACCTTTACAGTAAGCAAAAATCAAGTTTTTCTATTTGATGCTTGCAAGGAGATTATTGAGCAGAAGTGAATATTACCGATGGAAAACCATGAGGTCTTGAGAATTTGCCTTCAACAATGAGCAATTTGTTTATGAAAATGAAATTTTTGCATCACGCTTTTTCTCAAAATGATAATGAAACCTGTAAGTCCTTTTTTGTATTTCTATGGTTGTTTCGAGGCTTGTAAATTGTTATTGTAAAGCATGTGGGAAGAGTACACTAATGACTGGGTTGAAGGACTAGCTCCCTACCTACTGTTGCAGTTCGAGGCATTCTGATTTGTTACCGCGAGTGCATTTGACCCCAATGAATTGTCATATTTTGACCAAGAATGTCGGAGTCTGTATAGATATTCTGATGTTTTAATCTAGTTAATTGATATAATAATATGCTTGTAGTAGGGTTAGTCCATTTGCTTTGTGTATATTCGAATGAAATGCTTCTCATCTTAAATAAAGATCACAGCCAATGATCGTTAAGTTGCTTATGAGATATAATTAGCATCTCAAGTGATGTTGGATGAATAATAAAATCGGCATGAGTTGCACTTTGTATGTCAGAAATGCAAAAGTACTACCTTCTCTCTATATTAATTTGTGTAAGGTGGATACCGTGCCTTCTGGTTTTCTCCTACATTTGGCTTTTTTGGATTATTATTTTTGAGGTTATTACTAGTATTTTTTTTGTGCAGATAAAGCTATCCCCTTTCAGTTACATATGGCTTGGGCATATCATATCATGATTCTGAGGGACGGCTTGTCACTGCAGAGTTTGATTCATTCTATCTCTTGAGCGGTTACTTTCCTAATTCTGGCGATGGCCTGAGAAGACTGGTATCAATCTATTTCATTGGTTTACTCTGTTACACACTTTCAAGTATGATTCATTAATTTTGTTGCTTATTTATGTCAGATGTATAGGATTTCACAGTGGGATCCATCTCTTGGTAACTACATAAAGTATGTTCAGCACTATGTAACCCTTTTGTTTTTTGATAAAGCTATTTAGACTTTTGTTCAGGAGTCATTATTAACCATATCATGGATCAATTCTACAACCTATGAAGGTTTTCCGATAGACTACTATTTTTATTCTGTTGCAATATTGTTTCATCTCTTACTCAAATTTGTGCTTGCTGTTGGCAATACAGGAACTTGAAAAGTTGAAGCCTGTGATTTTGACTGGCGATCTGAATTGTGCCCATCAGGAAATAGACATTTATGATCCTGCGGTAAGGGAAACAATCAATGTGCCTTTTCTGCCTTTGATTGACTAGGTGCATTAGTAATTTGCATGAGCTTTTTAACTGTCACAGGACAATGTCCTGGCCACACCATATGCCCCCCACCCCACTTAAAAGAGGGGAAAAACCCCAAAACAGAGGACTGTAATCAGGCTTTTCCTCCATACAACTGAATTTTGTTTTGGGTTTTTGTTGGGGGGGTGTTTGGGGTTTTGTGTTGGGGGTTGATAAAAATCACAATTTAGGTTGTTTGGCATCCCAAAACAGAAGTTCTTAATACGTCTAATGTTTCTTATTTCTGTCATTAATTTGATTGTCATGAGACTCCAGGGAAATAAAAGAAGTGCTGGATTTACAATTGAAGAAAGGGAATCTTTTGAGACCAACTTCCTGTCGAGGGGCTTTGTTGATACCTTTAGAAGACAGTATCCTCATGCTGTTGGTTATACTTATTGGGGTTATCAGCATGGTGGGAGGAAGACAAATAAAGGTATACATAGATCTACTTGATGGAACATTATATATCTAATGTTACACTTCTCTCCTGTAATGGTGATAATATGAGCAATGACAAGCTTTTGTTTTTTGTTGAGTCATTATGCATATCGTTGTCTTATCAGATGAAGCATATGGAAATAGGTATTATCACCTGTTAACTATCCTCTTGCAACTACAGGGTGGCAGCTCGATTATTTTCTCATTTCAGAATCTATAGCAAATAAAGTTCATGACTCGTACATCCTTCCTGATATCACCGATAGTGATCATAGTCCTATTGGCCTGATTCTCCAGCTTTAGTTCTGTCATCTCTTTTGGGATCTTGGTGAATGGACTGCGAAGGTAGTCCGGCAGCATCATCCTAGATGCTGTTTGCTGAAAAGTATTGAGCTTTTATTGTCATTGTCATTCATGTTGAAGCCACTAGCAAGGGAAAGTTTTTTTGATGAAATTTGCTTAGCAAAAGGGGGCAAAAAAGAAGGAAGAGATGAAGGGGCTGATTGTATTTACTTTGTCTGGGCCTGTGGAGTGATCTGGGTTTTTCTAGATTATTTTACAAGGCATCTTTTGGAGGAAGAGTTATGATGGAACATTGAAATCACTTTCAAAGAAATCTGTGCAAGTTTTTGAACATACATTCTGATGCCGAAGCCGGCAAGGGGAAAAATGCTGAAATGCTGAGTGCAAGTTGTAGGTACAACCGTTCTGGTTCGCAATTCAATCTGATTATCTGGTGGATGTTTTTTTTTTTTTTAATTTAAAAGTTAGTCTGGAAAGACGGTTGTCTACAACCGTCTGCTGCTCAGTCTTCATGGATCCTTGCTTGCGTCTTGTTGTTAGAGAACCTCAAAGGAGCACGTATCAGCAATGTCATTTTTGGCTCTTGAATTTTGTACATGAACGTGGTAGACCTGAAGATGATGATGTTCCCATAATTAGGTGTGAAAATGTTGGCAATGTTTTAGACAAATGTAATTAGCAAGTTTCATTATTTTATGGAATCCTCCAGCTGCTCAAGTGTATTACTGTTTGCTTGATTCCTTGACAACTACGAAGGCTCCTGGAATTTGTCTTTGCATGATAAGGGATATTTGCTTGGAATTGTTATGTTGGTTATACCAGGAAGTCCCAGCAAACTTCACAAAGGCCAGGATAAAGCCTGAACTGCTAATTATTATCATCGTCTATCGACATGTTTTTGCCATCTTTAAACTTTTATCTATATCAATGAACTGCAATTGCTTCTTCATAAATCCTGAACTGCTTATTATTGCTTCTTTCTTAGTTATTCATGCTCATAACATGAACTTATCATGCCCACTGACTTCATAAACCAAGTGAGAAGACAGGCTGAAGCTCAAAGGGAACAGTAACATCAAGAAATGAATCTACCTCGTGCGTTTAATTGGCATGCCTGCTCCTCACAACAAATCAAACATTGGGATGTCAACATGTAAACTTAATTACATCATTCCGAATTCTGTGAACACACATCTTATACATACTCATCGAACTTTGAGCAATGTTTGGTGGAATTAGAATTACTTATTGCCGACAGTTAGAATTACTAAAGATCATGAACCAACAAAGAAACTCGACTACCCGGACAAACTGGTAACTTCATATGCCTAGTTCATGACAATAGTCTTGATCTTGAGTAGTTTACACTCGTGTGATGGGAATTTGATCGGACTACCTTCAATTTTTTAGCTAAAATCTATCAGTGCCCCCAGTCAAAATGCCTACCGAAGGGTCACTTTCTTTTTTCCCAACTTATGGTTTTGTCAACAAAATAAATTTCAGGCGTAGATACATGTATGACAAAGGAACAATTGTCTTGTTTTTAACATAAAAATAAACTTCAAGGGATAAAACTTTGGGATGAAGAACCAACGCAGAGAAATAAATTAATAGAGCGAATTGGGAAAAGCTGCTTTACTATGGAGGCATGTCATTTGAGAGTCTCATCTGGATATGAGCTCCAATCAGAGGTTCTATATTACCGTCCAAAACATAATACAGGTCAGGCATTTCAACACCACTTCTTACATCTTTCACATGCTTGCGAGGGTAAAGAACATATCTTCGGACCTTGTCTCCCCATACATCGAACACATTTTCCTTCTTGAAGCCATTTATGCCTGGAACTCCTACATCTCTGGCTGCGATAAGAAGTTTAGCCTTCAACCGGTTGAGGGCCTTAATCTTATTTGCAAAAATGCTCCTTTCACCTGGGATAAAAATTTTGAGATCTTATTTCTCAATCACAAAATGTCGTACTAGACAGGCAATCATGAACGTGTGTTGAGGAATAGGCATTTGCTTCTTTGTAAAGTCAAAACCAGATTGCGGAAACCATTGGTAAACAAATTTGAGTTGGAAGGTCAACCCTAACAAATAAGGGAATAGACAACTCATTACCCAAAGATTGGACAACAAAACCAGTAGGAACATGCTGAATAACAACTCCAGACCGGCCTTCAATGACTTTTACTTCAGGCGATGACGATGGGCACGAGATTAGCAAATCCTCCTCACTAATTTTTAGGTCAGGGGCCGAATCACGGAACAGAGGAATTATATCGACAACTGCTAGGCTGTCGATATAATTTTGAGTACTAAAATGAGGAACTGACAGGAATTTAGGGGCCAATGATGTAGCAGAACAGAAACACATTACACAGAAAAGGCTTTTCTCGACCTTCAATTCACTTGTATAAGAAGTAGATAAACTATAAAAAGAAACAACTTGAATGGTAGGATCCCATGAAATGCAACAATTCCCTTGGCTATGTTTTTGAGTGAACTAAATCAACCTTAAGCTCATGTGCAAAATTAATCCACACACCATTTGAAGTTGCATATCTTATATTTTTTTAGCCAATGTTAGACTCTATGGTACATGTAGACATCTAGGTGCCACACAAATATCTAAGTGTGTAATTAAGATAAGATCAAGAAAGAATTTACCCAAATATATACAATAAGGTGCCATGAGTACAAGTTCATATTTAGCTGCTTTGATTTCAAGAAAGAGCCACAGAAACAATCAATCTTTCAATTCCAATGTGTTTTTCCTTGCACACGGTCATTTACATGTTGTCATGTCTTTAATACACTTTAAATTGTTTCTTGATATTAATGATGCACTAACAAGATGCCACTTTTGCCTTCTGAATCTCCGGAAAGAGAAGAAACAAATCATTCAGAGCTCATTGTTAAAAAGAAGTCAAAAACCAATAGCAATATACAAAAGTCAATGTTTCATCAAAACAAAAATGTGTAAACCTACCTCATCAATTGTTGATCCAGTTTCTGAACCACTTATCATTCGATGAACACCCCTCTCCCCTTGAAGAAAACCATATGCATAATCAAATTCAAATTCAACCGTTGCAGAAGTGATTCCACCATTTGTTGCCTGACGCTTCTCTACAATCCTCCCTCAATAACCTTGCTTCTCAGCCCATTTTTGGTACATTCTCAGTAGTTTTTCAGCCCATAACTGGATTAGCAAATGCATGAGAGACAGAGAGATTGGAACCAGCAGAGGCTTAAGCCCAAAAGATTCTTTTTTTTTTTTTTGGGTCTACAAAACTGAGTGAACTTCATTGAATTAGCTAATGGAAAAGGAATATATCCCCATTATAGATGAATATTACAGTCCGCTATTTTCCAAGATTTCATCTTTCATATGCAAATAGATTGGCAACTTATCATTCCCTGTCCTAGTTCATACTGATGTCAAAATGAAGTATCCTCATAACATAAGTATCCTCATAGTGGAGAATAATATCGAACCACTATCCATACTGATCAAATTCTCACTTTTCTTTTTTCTCATTATTCTTTTGATAGCCACCACATTATCACTTAATGTTTACTTCGAGTTGGAATTCAGGGGGAGGGACATGCAAAATACCTCCCACGGAAGAAGGATACTAGACAATAAATTAAATATCCACTAAACCCTGGAGAAATCCCACGATTGATTTTCAAGACATCTAAGTCATCAAGCAAAGAGATTCGTAAATAAGAAGTAACTGAAATGGTGATGCGCACAAGCATACATATATACTAACAAGATTCCACTAATAATGTCCCACCCTTATGTGTACATATATATGCAGTTTTTTCATTCTCAAGTTCTTTGAAACTCCTATATTTTGGCGTAAGTATTATAAAGAAGCAGGAACCAGAGACTCTGCATCCATTCTACATCAATGTATATTACAACGGAAGAGTGTGATATAAACATCATCTCTTTGCACATGCATAATTATTCTAGAAATGAAGTTAGATTATCAAACCTCATGGTAATTGCCATTGGATTCAGCTTTGATGACCATCGACGCTCCATTCACATCATATGGTCCCTTAAGAAGCTTTAACATCTCATAACAGTCCAAAACTTACTCATATCCAAAGACGAAGCGTATGCCTGCTCAAAAAGAGCATAATTAATAGCATCCATCTCCACCAGTTGAGTTATCAGCTTTGCTTCTTCCGCCTGCAAATTTCAGCAGATAAAAGTCAACTAAAGCCAGCAATTGCACTTCCTTTAATTGATACAGTTAAACTAGATATGACAGTCATTGACACATTAAGAATCAAGTTAATCTCGGAAGAAGAGTCAAGACAAGCTTATAATGGGCAAACCATTGACCCAACAATTGCCCAACTTAATCCACACCTACTGGGCGGAAAAGCTTATTATGTGAGATGAATATGGCATTCCACACCACCTTGTAAGTTAAATCCCTCAGGGCATCGACTGCTCTGGCCATGTCTGCCAACTTCACAAGAACATCATAGGATTTATCAGGATCATCCCAAAGGTTGTAATCTCGAATCAGTCCATCAAGCTTAATCCATTTAGCTTCTTCAATTTGCAGTGCAGTAGGAGCCATCTTCTCAGTGCGTTGAACTGCATCTTCAATCTTCCTTTTTAGTGAAAACAACCCTGGAGAAAAAGAAATGCAAATTTTACATAAAAGCCGAACTACAAAGATTTTTACCCCACCAACATCCCAGAAACACTTTTGCTTACATTTCTCAGAATTCGTGTCAGATTGTACAAGAAAATTAAACTTGACTTCAAGTCCTCTTACAGGAGTCACATTTTGCAAAACTCATCTATTTCCAACATGTTTGACATAACTTCCTTGCAACGGTAACCATAGATATCAAATGAACCGCTGGTTTGAAATTCCGAAGAGCAAACTCTGAAACAAAGCATATTTGGAACACCGAGGAACAAGAAATGAAGAATCTTTCCACTAGGGTGATAACTTAAAAAGCAAGAACCACTCACACATGGGAGTTCACCTAATGTGAAGCAAGAGGCCTCATGAGAAAGATTCAGGCCCAAAAGATACTTACTGACTTCAAATTTTACACGAAAGACATGATTGTATGACCAATAAAATCCGGAAAAGTTCACTCTTTCTTTTTCATTTTACCACAAACCGGTCTGGATTTCTTCGCAAGCAGTCTAAAACAACATGTCAAAGAACTTCTCAAAAAAGCAAGAACCATCTATCATCTTGTGCATTTGCAAATGAACCGAGCACTCCATCTTAATCTAACCAAAAGAAGAACTACCCACATGAAAGCATTCGAGAAAGACAACATAATGGAATTAGGCGAGGGAGACGGACCGAGTTCTCTGTAAACCTTGCTTTTGCCGTCGACAGAGCTACAAGCCCGGACCATACAGCATAAGACCGTGGACTTGTGCGGCTGTGGAGCTCGCCATCTTGACCCGAACAAAGCAGATTCTCAAGACCTTGCTCTTTGTTGAAGGCAAATTCTCAAGACCTCATGGTTTTCCATCAGTAATATTCACTTCCCTGCTCAATAATCTCCCTTGCAAGCATCAAATAGAAAAACTTGATTTTTGCTTTTTGTAAAGGTTGCGCAGGAAACGCTATAACAACTATCACACGCTTGCAACTAAAACAATTCATCCCCACCTCAATGTAGCTCTCAATTCGTGAAATGTCATTGCCTCAATTTTGGCCGGGTCATTATTAGGCAACACGACTTCACCAATGCTTGCACCAGAATTTTTCTGCAGAAAAAATGAATGCTGAATGGTCAAGTCCCCAAAACACAGGTGGAACGATAGGTTCGATTAAAAGACAATACCTTGACATGACTTTTGGTAGAACTAGGAACTGAAGCCACCAATCCTTTCGATTTCTTCCCTGTCCTCAGAAATCGCCGCCGACTCAGGTGTCGACGAATTCGACACGCCCCTTTTGGACAACATTTCGCTCGCTCCGAGCAAGACGATAGAACGACCAACCCAAAATCTCGGAGCAACCAAGAAGCTACAACATGCGAAAAAGTCAGCAACTTTGTAAGGAACCAAAGCAACGCTTAGCATCACAGAGCGAAACCCAGGATTCGAAACTGCCGTCGCATTGTCGCTTAGCAGTCGCTTGTAGTCATATGGAAAGAAAGACTATAAAATTCACGCTGGGTTCACGCAAAAATGAGAGGTACCCGGACGAACCTCAAAGAAGGGGGTGGCGAAACCCCTGAACCCTAGTCGAAATGCTTGCCTCATGGATGAAAGAATGCACAGAGAGACACACTCAGAGAGAGAGAGGCAGTCCAGTGTTGCTGAGCAAGGAAGAAGAGACGCGGCACGAGGGCATACCCGAGACCTCACCGAACCGCGGGGGAAGAACCGCCAAAAGCGTGGAGGTCGTGGGAGAGGCGAGCTAAATCGGCCGTCGAGCGTCGGGGGTAGAGGGCAGAGAGGGCATCGAGCGTCGGAGAAGGGAGAAAATATTAGGTTCGCTTCCTGGTTCGTCGGCTGCTCGCGATGGTTCGCCAATCGGAAAGGGGGAGGGTGGAGAGAGAGAGGGAGTTCATCGGACAGGGACAGCACCCGGTCGACGGCGGGGAGCCTGGCGCCGCTCGGGAACGAGACCGAGGCCGCCTCCCTCCTGCCGAAGGCCGACGACTTCGCGGCGGAGGCTGGCGGTGTCTTCGGCCTGAGGGAGGGGGAGGACGAGTAGATGCCAGAGACGGAGGACGCCATCGGCGGCGGCGACGGCGGCTCGGAGTCGGAGTTGATGACGAGTTCGCCGGAGGGAGGGAGGCCCAGAAGTTGCCTAGAGACCCAGGCGAGCACAAACCTTACGCTCAATCTCGGCGTTGGAAACAGTCGGAAGCGAAGGGGATCGGGAACCAGCTGCGATTGGCGGGGCTCTTGGAGGAGGCGACGGACCGGCGAGGCTTTTGGGGAGGCGGAGGCGGAGGGGGTGGGATACGCTGAGAAGGAAACAGAGGAAGTGCAGCTCGTCCGCGAGGAGAGAGAGAGCCCAGAAAATATTCAAGTGAGGAGAGAGAAATTTTAAGCGGGAGGGCTGCGCATTTATTATCCATTGACCCGTGCTTTCTTCTGCCAACCGAGCCGAGCCGAGCCATCAGCCGAGAGTTATTTGGGAGAGAGAGAGGAGAGAGAGGAGCGCTGCGTCGAGGAGCAAGAGAAAAAGCGAAGAGGACACCAAGTGGGGCCCACCCCTCCACATGGCACCTCGTGAGTGGCCGGGGACCACGCTGACGTGGTGGTCCCGGACCACCCAATATTTTCTCCGGACCACCCAATATTTTCTCCAACATATCTTCTTCCTTTTTCCGAGGACGTGAAATGTCTCTGTCTCCTTTGTCGGACTCAAAAGTCTTCATTTTCTTCTTTTCGCTTTACCATGATGACAACACGTGTTCGTTTTCTGCTAGCCGGCCAAAAGGGGGCTAAGACACATCATAAGTCTATTAGAAATAGAAGAAAAGAAATTACTGTAGACGGGCTTCTGTTTACGTTCAGCACTTATGAGAGATTTACTGGATAAAATAAGAGTTGCGTTCATTTTTTAAACAATCAATTGGGACTTCATTCGATAGATACACCTTTATTATCCATCTCAATCAGTGATTCCTATTACAAAATTCTGGACAAATCTTGATATTTAAGGTTACTTTTTTATATCCACTCTCAATATATTCCTATGAAAAAAAAGAACCGACTTCATGTCTTAATTTCTTTATAGAAATAGATTCATGACAGCCCCAGGCAGGAAGAAAACTTAAGAAGGTCAAACTGTTGGTACCTTTGTGCCATAAATCTCTTATGGATTCTACATATAAGTTTCGAAGTATAATTTTACTATTTATTATCCACAGCGTCATAAATGCGGAAACTATCCGTTTAATATTGCTTTCCAACCTATTTGGAAATGCATGGTTTCTCACTCTCGCATTTATTTGATCATCATAACGGTTATACCCTCCTAACGATTGTGTGACAAATTGAATAATATTTTAATTTGGGCAATAAAAACCTAAATCACAAATAATTATAAATTATTATAGAATTCACTTCTTCAAAAATTTATGATTTATAATAGATTATTATTTTCACAATTCAAAAAGAATATTATGTTAACAAAATCCACTTAGTTATAACATGAAAAATGAAGAGCGACTTTTCCCCGAATATACAAGTTAAATTCTCCAAATAATGTTATTATTTTCTTGTGCCTCTACCTCGAGCTTTCGTCCTTGCATGGGAAACCTTTATGATGAACACGCTGAGGACACGTAGCTTTCTGCCCCGAGGCAGAGGACATCAACCGACGACGTCCACACGAATGCAAACGTCCGCGTTGACCCAGTCAACGAAATTGCTTCTCGGGCACTGCAACGGTAATATCTCTCCAAGCATTTATACGAACCATCCGCGCCCGGTTCTCGTCTATTTCACGAGCTCGAACTGCGCCGTACTCCTCCTCCTCCGCCTCCTTCTACAGCCCATCTCAATGAATCCTCCGGGATCCCTCACCTCTTTCTCCGTCGTCTGCATCTTCATCATCTGCTGTTTCCCTGTCGTCTCTGGATCGAGTCCAAGCTCGCCAGTACGACGTCGGTGGCAGAGATGGCTGGGTGGTTCATCCCGCGGAGGATTACAGCCAGTGGGCTGGTCGGAACCGGTTCTTGGTAAACGACACTCTGCGTAAGTTCCCCTGGGATTTCGTCTCGATTTAGTCTCGACGATGAATGAAGGAGGATCGCAACTTATGTTGATGTTCTTTCCCTTTTGTCTTCTTTGGGTCTGTTGCAGTTTTCAAGTACAAGAAAGGAGGGAACTCGGTGCTGCTGGTGAACAAGACCGGGTACGACAAGTGCGACGCCCACAACCCTATCAAGAAATGGGACGACGGCGACACCGTCTTCCAGCTCGACCGGTCCGGACCTTTCTACTTCATCAGCGGCCAGGACGACAACTGTCAGAACGGCCAGAAGCTGGTCGTCGTCGTCGTCGCCTTCAGGCCTCGCCCTTTTCCTCTCCCCCCGCCTAAAGCCCTGCCTCCACACGGCTCCTCGCCGACTCCGGCGACGGCTCCCGGAGCGGCTCCGGGTTCGAAACCGCCGGGCTCGAGTGCTCCGGCGACGTCTCCGGCGTCCTCCACGTCGCCAGCTACAACGCCTACACATGCGCCGACAATGGGACCGTCGTCGTCTCTGTCGCCGTCTCCGACCCTGACTCCAGGTTCGAAACCGCCTGTGTCGAGTGCGCCGGCGACATCTCCGTCGACCTCCACATCGCCGGCTACAACACCGACAAATGCCCCGGCGATGGGACCGTCGTCTCTGTCGCCGTCTCCGACCCTGGCTCCAGGTTCGAAACCGCCTGCGTCGAGTGCGCCGGCGATGTCTCCGTCGACCTCCACATCGCCAGCTACGAGTCCAGCACATGCGCCGGCAATGGGACCGTCGTCTCGGTTTCCGTCTCCGACCGCGGCTCCAGGCTCGGAACCGCCAGTATCGATTACTCCAGCGACATCTCCATCGACGTCCACATCGCCAGCTACAACCCCAACACAAGCGCCGGCAATGGGACCGTCGTCTCTCGCGCCATCTTCGACCACCGGATCACCGTCATCTGCTCCAACGGCAACAGCTCCAGCATCAGGTCCAACTGCGGCCGGCGCGCCAGGAGCGTCGCCGCTGGCGCCGTCCACCGCTTCACCAACTCCAGGAGGGTCAGCTCAGTCGTCTCCACCAGCAGGGTCGTCGTCTGCACCGGCAGGGACGCCGACCGGTTTGCCAACGAACGAGAACTCTGCACCAGTGGTGAATCCTCTCAGTATGTGGGCATTGGCATTCTTGATGATGCTTTTAGGGCAAATTTAATGGAGATTCCAGGACGAAGTACAGTGCAGCGTTTGAATATAAATATATATCTTCAGACATTAAAAAAGGAAACCCCGGATGAAATTTGATCGTGTTTATGTTGGTTTTTTCTGAGCTGACGTTAGATTCATTTTTTTGAGGGTACGTTTATAAAAAATTTCACATGTACTGTATGTGATTTTTTCCTTATGTGAATTTCACTATTCCATGATTTGACTAGACGGATGTATGTACATTGAAATAAAAGACCCTTTATAGCAGTTGTCGTTGATCATATATGGGAGCATCCATTTATTTTCTTATAGTTTTTATTCTTATTTTTATTTTTGTACTTTTAGGAAATAGAAAGATTGATAGAAATGTTCTCCATAAGCGGTCTTATCACAAAATGCGTCCATTATGCATGAGACTGTGTATGGTAATTTGTCATTGGTAAATTCCAGGAAGTTTACTTCGGCCAAAAAAGAAATTAATAAACATTTCATGCGAGAGTTTATGCTGATCTTTATTCAAGAGATTATACAGCTATTGAATTGACAAAATACAACTTTCATTAACTTGGAGTATTCTTACATATACGTGCGTGTATTTAGTTGTTTTCACCTACTTAACAGTACTCATTAATGAATCAATGCTGCTTTTGAGGGTGTGATAAAAGACTGCAAGCGCATCAAGGCGGCCGCGGGCCCCCATTTAAAGTAGCTTTAAAGAAACACCAACCCGTCCTGAAAGCAAAAAAGTGAAAGATAGAAATGCCTTAATCATGTAAAAAGTGCTGCTTAAATTCATAGCTTCCTGTGGCAAATAAATAAATAAGTAAAATTTATAGCTTATGTCCTAACTAGTAACTATCAGAAAAATAAACCTGTGAGAGCATGCAGGGATAGACCGAAGAGGCTGGTGCGGGTTAGGATTAATTTCAGCTATATTTCATTGATGGTTCAATGAGACGTTTATTTTGTAAAAAAATGAATGATTTAAAAAAAATTATTTATGTTGTTTATAAAAATAAATATATGAAAAATATTTTTGTTATACACGAAAATATTTAGAATTTAATTATTATTAATGATGAAAATATTTTTTATTGATTATATATTTTAAGCAATATAAATAATCATATTTAAAATATATATATTTTTAATTTATTTATTTTGTTACGAACTAAATGAACCCTTAATTTTGATTTCAATAGTACCTATTGCATTAGAATTTCATTAGTGAACTTTAGCATGGACTTTTGGATGCGATGGGCAAGCCACAAATTTTCTGGTCCACATGCTATTATCGCCCGAGTTCTACCTTGTTAACATTTCGCTTGAAAATAAGAAAATTGCCGGAGCTTCCAAGAGTGCATCAATTGCAAAACAAATAAAAAATTTAATACATTTGGTGATTGAAATCAAAGTTCATAAATCTAATTGCATAATCTATTTAATTTCAATGATCACGGATGAATTAATCCGTTAAACCTTATTTTTTGTTCGACTTTGTTTCTTATAGTTTGCAAGTCTCTTTCTTTGAAATTTTCGTGTAAATCAACATATCCTTCTAACTCCTTGACCCATTCTCTTCAACTTAAAACTCTACGTGCCTCACCTAAAGCATTCATTTGTAAGCTTTACAATCTCCCTCTCATATAAAAATATATATACACACACTCGGGATGAGTGATTTATGCCAAAAATCAATCTAAATGAAGATCATACTCTCTTTTATAATATCAAAGTTAGTTTCGTGAAGTCATATTAACATAACGGTAAGTTTATTTGCACGGGTTTGGCCATATTGAGTGTAATTTTACATGTATTCGAGCAAACTTGGTTTGTGGTCGGTTTGTGGTCGGTTTGTCCGGGTTTCCAAAATATACAAAATAAATAAATAAATAAAATTTTAAAAAAAGGGCATAGTACTTTTTTTGGAAATTTGGTCCCTTGAAAGTGCCAAGTCTAGGCATTCACATCCACAATAAAAAATGAAATGCAGGGGATCTGCCAGTGAGCTTAATTGGCCCTCCCAGAATGTTCCGAGGACTATACCATGTCCTAATTAATTTCTAATTGCCCTAATTTGACAATTGTCATATTTCGCAATGGATGGTCCTAAAAATTGAGTTCACACATCAAATTCAAGACAACATGCAAGGGAGCTGATGCGTGGAAAAAGAGGGCGAGAAGAAAGACTCGAGATCTGTTTTTGCTTTCTTCTCGCCCTCTTTTTCTGCTGAGCCAAGAAAAGACGGGGTTTGCAAGGGGAGAGCCTCTACCCACATGCAACTTCATTGCGCTGAAGTCGACAGAGCAAATGGTCCGGGCCATGTGTTTGGACATTTCTTGCTTTGTTCAATCGCATTTGTACCATCGTTTGTTCACATTGGGACCGCTGACCTCTGTATATCAATTAAGACTCCTAACGTTACTCAAAACGAAAGTTGTCAATCATAACAATAATTGCCTCATTTGAATTAAGCATTGGGTCACTTTATTAATCTTTTTGAGAGATTTTTACGTAATATTATGATATATATAGTATCATCTCTCAAATCATATGGCATATACTGAAGATTTTCATTCGAAATTTAAAGAAGCATCTTGTATTAGCCTTGTCCGCATCAAGAACGCTTTGGGGTTCTTTGGCGTCATTATCGACACGATCTAATCATCTTTGCTCGACTTAGTCCACTTCTATCTGAATAATAATTGAAGGAGGGATTAAAGTTAGGGTTTCGATTCACATGAGAAGCCAAGTGTTTGGATATGAACGCACATCAAATCAGATGAGACATCGACGCAAACAATTCACGACCTGCCAGCTGCACCTCTTAGTCTCATGTACCGGAAAAGAGCCACTTCAACAACAATAGGTAATTAAAGATTTTTGGGAAGCCGGCCAACCAGCCTTCTTGCCGAAGGACTGGCCTCGTCATTCTCCTGTACCCAGCCTAGTATGCTAGGAGAAGGGCATCGCGGGAGTCAGAGGGGGTCTCCACCCTTTTACAGGGTTGGCCGGAGTTACCCTTGGGGACCTTATCCCGTGTTTCTCCCCCTCATTTGCCTATAAATGGCTTGTGGGGGGAAGACACCCAGGGATATCCAATTCAAGGTGGAGCAGTTTAAAGACTTGCTCAGGTCTATCTGAATAATAATTGAAGGAGGGATTAAAGTTAGGGTTTCGATTCACATGAGAAGCCAAGTGTTTGGATATGAACGCACATCAAATCAGATGAGACATCGACGCAAACAATTCACGACCTGCCAGCTGCACCTCTTAGTCTCATGTATCGGAAAAGAGCCACTTCGACAATGATAGGTAATTAAAGATTTTTGGGAAGCCGTGATGGGTGTTTTTTCGCCTTGATCGTAATTTCTTATGGCTGAGTAATTTTTCAAATTCCAACTTATTGCGGAGAAATTATTCGTGGGTTCCGCTTAATTTCATTGTTTTTTTTTTTTTCGTATGTAATTTTAGCTTTCCGTGTTCTGTAGATTTTCTTGGCTCTCGATTATGTCGGTATAGCGATGGGTGAGTTTCCTCGTCCTCCTTTGCTATCGGGTAACGTCGGACGTGGTCGGGAGAGGCGGGATGGGGTCCCAAGATTGAATGCCACCTGTCGGCAAGGAGATTGCAAGTTGACGTGTTCTTTTGTTTTTTTGCCTTTCCTCTTTCAACACATGTCCAAAGCTGATGGAAAGCTATCCGGAAGGGCAGACGATTTTTTTTCGGCGCCTAGAAGTCGGTACTGTCCGACCAAAAAAAAAAAAAAAAAAAGAAGTCGGTACTGAAAAATTGGGGGCCCCAGTTATCTTGTATGGCTAAAAATGTAAAGAAGCGATGTAGTACTGCTTCAAGACCGACCCAAAATTTTAGGGATTAGCCAACCATGAGAACCCATCGTACGCTACTGGCATTAGTCAAATTTCTTATCTTGAAAACGCTATGACGGTTCAGTTCGATAACCCGTGTTCTCAAGCTCAGTTTTGAACGACAGGAATATAAACCATCCGATGACTCTTAGGACTATGGTGGCTCTCCTATCAGCTTTGGTCACGGTAGCGGAGTCCACGGCATAAGAGTATCTTTGTAAGGCCTTATAATGGAAACGGTGGATGTTAGGGCAGCGGCCGTGTGGGAGAATTTATTGATGTAGATGGAGGAGGACTGATGAATTCATGGCGAGCTGTAGAGCACTAGCCTAAGCTAGGAGAGGGTCCATTCCATGTGGCCATCAGCTAATCCATACAGACGTGGATGCAGCATCATCACCCGCTGCAAGAGGTACACTCTTGACTAATGGCACCGTGGCCATGATTTCAAGAGGTGACGGAAGCTCATGTGATGCAGCCTTGAAGGGAGATTTATAGTGCAACTTTTTGGTGAACCTCTCCCTTAGAAATAACCGACATTCTGGGCTTTGCCCCAAGTCCTTCGGAGTTTTCTCATTTTAGTTCTATAGGCAAAAGAGAGAGAAAAAGAAAGAGCAAAATGCAGTCGTAAACATCCAGCTCAAGCAAACCTTCTCGCCGACTTTCGCCCTTAAAAGAACAATCTGATAATGAGTTTGAATTGAACGTAACATATAACATCAACCGTTGCTCTCTTTTTCATCTCTCTTATTGGCATGCACAGATACCATCCTAAAAGAGAATCGAACACAGATCCGAATTCTGAATAGTGTTGATTAGCAAGGCTGCGACTTAGAATGCCATTACATTGATCATATTCAACTGTCATCCATTCAAAACTCGTCACTCTGTACGCAATTGGCAAAAAAGGAGAAATTAAGGAAGAAAGAATGAGCTAAGCTGCGAGAAAACCATGCAGAAGTTGAGGAAAATTGCTTTTGCATAAGACCTTCAGTCCAACCAAAGCTGCCCACCAAGAATTAAATTTCTGGAAATTCCAAAGAGCTGAAATAGTGCTCTCCTTCAAAAGAACCACCATCTCCGTTGTCGTGGCTTTCTCTGCAACAAATATTCAATGGCAAGTCAAAGTCAGACAGTGCACACTCTAAAACACGTTGAGAGAGAGAGAGAGAGAACCTTCTGATCCTGCGTTTTTTATTGTAATACAATAGGCCGAGAAAGGACACTGCTATCAATGTCTTGAATGTACGGGCGCACCTTCTCCTCCAACATCTCATTCAGCTAAATATCAAAATAAATCATTCTGCGTGAATCCAATGGATGGCGTGGTGCTAAGAGTACAATATGTAATTTTTTTATCAAATGAGAATAAAGGATTCACTAAAGGTGTAACTTGAGACTGGATAAGCTTGTTTCAAATCCAGTTTGAGAAATTAATAGCATTTTCCTGTCAGCTTGAACTCAAATCCATTAAGTCACTACACAGCTGAAAGACCCAGAAATAATTGTCAGAGTCAACAAACCTTTTCCTGTCGCCATTTAGCTTGCCATTGTGTATCCAAGATTTTATCAGCAATCTCTCTTTGGGCATTAAGTAGTACGGTCATTTCATAATATTTATCAGGATCTTTTAGATCCTCTTCATTCCAAGATGAAGAATTGAGTGGAAGTTCTAGCTCCTGCCAATATGTGAAGTTAGTTCTACCATCAAAGCAAACAAATTACACCACACATAAGTTGAATAACGGAAGGGACAATAGTTATTTTATACTTAACAAGAAGCGATGCAATCCAACAAAGAGTAATACAACAGATGGAAGAAGTACAGAAGCCAACAAATCAGGAAATTTCTGCAAATCCATGACAAGAACAACTAAAATTTATAAGATACTTACACCCCAATTTTGAGGCCTTGCAGGAGGATTGAGTTTCATTACTTCCGCTTCCAGAGCCTTCTTGGCATTGTAGTAAGGAACATTCTTCACGACAACAGGATCATCCCGCGCACGGACCGGATCTATAGAAATTAAAGCCTGCAATAGTGCAGAACATCTTGATTTCAGTGTTGGTACTCATAATGGTCATGCCAAAAATTAATTAATCAAGAACCTGCACAATCACATGTAGATGTATAGGATATTGATTATGATTCTCAGTTTGTCAGTAACATCACCAAGAGGTTTTGGGGTTTTGCATATATTGACTTCTCCAACAAATTATCCACAAAACACTTGCTTGTGGAACCAAAAGAAAGGAAGGTTCTACACTTAAAAGGAGCTCCTTGTTCTTCTTTGTATACTCTATAACACACCTTTTGACAATTGGAAGTCACAGTTTGATACTAAAGCCAGATACAGCAGCAGCTAAAGCAAACAACTAGCCAACAACCACAATGTTAGAATCCAACTAAATCCAACCAGGTGATCATTAACATCATGAAGAAAAGCAAAAGTATGAATTATCGACTGTAATCAGTTTAGAACTGAAGAGTTTGCCATATGTAATGCGGTCATCATTTCATCTTACCTCCTGCATATGCTCCCAGCCAGGTTTACGATTAGCTACCACATCTCGAATTTGATCATATCTCATGGATTCCTAAATCAAAAGAACAAGCAGTTCGTTAACGGTTATGTTAATTCATAGTCTTAAATATACTGAGACAGCAACGGATTTCAGAATGAGGAATAAATTAAGCAAATCAAACAAAATAAGAACCTTGTATTGCCACCATATCTTCTGTTTGACTTCATCATCATATTCAAATCCACCAACAATTTGAGGGAAGGTAATCAAACAGAATGCAGCAATGCTTGGGTCTTTCATGCTGTGGACTATGTGCTGCAGGGTCGGAGGCAGGATTGTAAAAGGAGGCAGGAATTTAAAAGGGAACTCATAACAGAGAATGCCATTCTAGAGTTACATTTTTTCATACCCATATAAAAGACTGACAAAAACTTCCAATAATCGAAGTGCCAGCTAGTTTTTCTTGAATCTTTCCTCTCCTAAAAATTACTACTTTTGGCTTAAGTGTAAATGTGTATCCATCAAGATTATATAACCTAAACAGCTAGCAGGTTGCACTTCAACTCACAATTTACACAAATTAACCAACATTAACCACAAGAACTAGCTATTTGAGAGAAAGATGAAAGGTACTCCTACACTAATTTAGCACATTTATCCTGCAGAAACCTCCACTTCCAGACATCATGAGGGGACAGGTGTTGCCTGCTAGCAGATTATCCTTATTTGACTTTTATCTTTGGTAGAGGAAAGACATGCAAATCAAAATTGGATGAATATCACTCCTGAAAGAACTGTGACACAAAGTGCTAGAGCATTAGCACCTTACAAAGGAAGTGCCACAACTATAAATTGTCAAACTAAAGAGATAGGTCTATACCAAACATTTCATCCTAACATGCATGTTTTTCACCAAATTATACTAAAAGCAAGTGAGAAAAGAGTAACAAAGCTCAGCATTTTCTTATTTAACTGCAGTTCTTACCACAAGAAAGATGCCTATTCTTAGACACAAAGCGGGTACACAATTTCATAACAGTTTGCATAGAAAATCTTGTGCAATGAGGATGGATATCACTAAATAAGAGTGAAGAATCTGAAAGGGGAAGAAGACAATAAGTGTATACTAGCCTCATAGGGGTAGTCCATTTTTCTCATGACATTATAGGCCAGCCATGGAGGCTCCATAATCTACAAAAACAAAAGATTGTGAATGTAAGCACTACTGAACAGCTTATTCATACGAGAGTAATAGATTTGACATGCAACTCACATCATCTGCAGAAATTCTGACTTGTAATTTGTGTTTGCATTCAGGACAGCCCATGACTCCCTGCAACATGTGGAAACAAAGAATTGATGCTTTGACAGACTGGTTTTAATTAATATGTTCACAAGGCCGACATATCTTGCACACTCCACCATTTCCTTGCTAGCACTCTCATCTAAAAGGAAAATTTGAGGCATGGTGCTGATTCCTTCAAAGTTAAGACCTATATAGCTCACACAACTTGGCTCTTTTATTGAGAATGATGTACTTCTGATTGTAGACTATCGTAAGTACATCTAGATATAGGAGACAGTTATTCTTGTATCTATATAAAAATGACTGCTCATGAAAAATCAAGAGTTCTTTGCTTTTTAACCATGAGTAGTGGGTAAACGAAACCCACCGTTCCATCACAACTTGGGCAATCTTTAGATGGCAAAGGTAAATGAAGATCGACAGATGAAGGAAGGTGAATGATTTCAGCACGATTATTAACAACGGCGTCAGCTATGCATTCAGCTGTTGCTTTCTCTCCACTGCATGAAAATTCATGTTTATAGTTATAACGGGGAGGAAGAGAGATATTGAACATCCAAAGTGCCAGATCAATAATTATGACCACCCAATGTTCAAAAAAGGAGTTTTGATCATACTAGGACCAACATGCGCATACAGTTGGCACAGAGAGAAATGGAAAGAGCGGCGCTTGCAAAAGTACCTTTCTTAACAGGAAAATTGAAATCATATACCCCAGTGCTAGCAATGATCAGACAAGCAAAACAAAGATCATGCAAGTTGAACCACAAAACATCTGACCACATAAAAGAGACATCATCAGTACACAAATGTTCTTGATATTAAAGGAACAGTGAAATTTTATTTTTTTTTTGGTTTTTCATGGTATGTGATCCCTACCAAACTTCATTATATCGTAGACTGTTACTACCATCTTTAAAGCACAAATTTGCAAGTTCTAAGCCTGACCAATAGATCCCAGGGCAGTTAGATGCAGCATATTTTCTAGAGATAACTAAATACTCTCTCCATATATTCCCGGCTTTAGAAGACAGGTAAATTTTAGAAATGGTCCTCAGTTGAAGCATAAATAAATATATATATTAAGTGCATACTCTAACCTGATACAAGAGCTCGTTATCGTAATGCCCACATCAGGCAGGCAAATATCATACAAAATGCCACTACGAGACTCTCAGTAATAAACTTTAATGCAGAAAAGGAAAATGGGCAAGAATGCAACAAAATTCCTCAAAAAATTGTTGGAGAACAAACGATAAAAAGTGTAACGCATGGTCATGAGAGGTTAGTATTTTCCAGTCAATTTGACAACCTTTTAACCAGCACTAACAGCATCATCATTTCACTGTGATGAAAGGGAAAGCAGTCAATTGTCAAAAAACATAAGGCTGGCCACTTATAGAGTGACATTAAGCCCATATGTACCTCTTCAAGCTGTAGTTATTCACTTGATAGTGCACTTTTCCTGATCCTTTGCACATGGTACACCTCAATGCCTGCCATCCATTACAGGTTTTGCAATTCCTGCATGTATTGGAAATCCAGTCCAGGAGCAGCAATTGCGGTTAGCTACCAAAGAAGACAACTATACAGCAAGCATCCAAACTAATAATTTAAGATATGAGGCGAAGAAGCCACTTCATATAGCAGATTAGTCAATTGGCATTTGTACGGAAAAGTAAGCAAACATTCATCCATGTTTACAATTCAAAAGAGATAAAGGTTCACATCACATGCTTTCCATGACAAAAGTCTCTTCCTTCATGCTCAAGCAATGTTTAATTCCTAAATCGAGCAAAGGTGGAACTCCTAAATTGAGCAAAGGTGACGCTCAGTCTACTTTTTCAAAACCTGGATTGGAAGATCTTAGGGGCAAGCCACCACCAGAAAAATTTTGATTTAATTTCAACTAATATCAACACAGGGAGTGAACGACAATCTCCAGAACCCAGTATGATGTGAAAATAAGAGAGAATGTAAAATCAAGAGAGGCAACCATGAGAAATCAGAAAGCACCTCTGACATATCACCTTCTTTCCAAGCTCCAAGGCAATATCATATGTTCCAAGAGTGGCAACAGCCTGCTTGCGTATAAACAACAGCATTGACATGTAAGGTTCAAATGGTGCAGCAAGCAATTGATCACATTGTTGACTAATTCAATTACTTACAAGAATTGCATCCAACATATACAATCCTATAGCATGAAAAACGAAAAAGCAGAAAAGCAGACATAATTGTGCAAATACCCAATTGCAAACACACAATGGAAAATAATTAACCAGCTTCCAGGCAAGACCAAGCTCAGAATCATTGCACAGCAAGAAGCATAAAGAGCTCTGATGAACACACATTAGAACAACCCATTAATCAACACGAAATTCAGGCAGCAGACTCAAATTCACTCCTGTTCTATCGGCAAATGTCGACGCACGTGCTGACACCACACATTGCCAACCCACTTCACAAGCGATTAACCCCTTTACAGGAATCCAATACGAGTTCAGCGGAGAAAAAACACACACGAAAAAAAACAAAGAATTATCCACCGAGTACACTAACAAAAACAAGCGAAATTCCCGAAACTGTCCTGCCCACGCTCTCATGTCATCGCCTAAGACATAACTAACGCCCCAGACCTCAGAAGAACCCAAAATCCGCTCCTCGAACACGACAAGCGTGCGTGACCAGTTCGGGCACGGAGGGAGAAACTCACGAAGATGGAGGCGTAGGAGAGCTTGCTGATGAACTCGGGGACGCCGAAGCCTCGGGGAGCGGAGCCGGCAATGTCGAAGGCGAGGGTGAAGGGAGAGAGGACGACCTTGATGGGGAGCTCGCAGATGTCGAGCAGCTGCTGGCCGTAGCGGGTGGTGAAGGCCTTGTACTGAGCGTCCGCGAACTGCTGCACGCTCTTGACCAGACGGTCCGTTCCTCTCGACATGGGAGAGGACGGAGGGTCTGCGAGTTCAGGCGGTACTGGTGGCGAGTCGCGCGAGGAGAGGTAGGGAAGAAGATGGAACCAGTTTATCCTCAATCCTCAATTGCTCCTCGGATGCTCATAAACCTCGGCTCTTGCAACCCGACGAGTTTATCCTGAGTTTTTACGTTAAAGTTCGATAATTCGAAGAGTCCGCCGGTAAATAAGCCTCGAACCCAAAAGGCTTAAATAATATGGATTAATACGATGAAAAATCCTAAATCCATATATCTGTAAATTAATTTTTTGATCAAGCACCATAAATTAGTACATTTATAATAAATTTACTTTCCGTTAATTTTCATTAATTTTTACTACCAAATTATTGAATTTGACAATACATGATAATTAATGGATGTATCAGTTTAAGGTTTTTACTTTTTATTTTCAATTTATAATTTTACATGTGAAAACAAACAAATGAGTGAATCAATTTTGGATTTTTAAAGACATTTTGGACTTTTGGTGGTCAAACTAGTTTTTTGAGATTTCCAAATAGTATCGAGGACCAAGAAAAAGGAAAAAAAAAAAGGTTGCAAATTGTGGACAAAGAAATGATAATTTGTGTAATATGTAAGGTTAATATCATGAAAAATCTAAAATATATCCATTGTGACACGAATACTCTAAATGTTTTTCATGTCACTGAAAATCCTAAACTTGTTTATCGTGATATAAATACCACAAAAAAATCCGAACTTATACTAATGTGAGCTAAATAGAGGTTATGTACGTCATGTATGTATACTTTTGGATTTTCATACGACACAAAAAAGTTTGAAACTTTTATGTCACAATAATCAAGTTTAGAATTTTTGCAAACAAAAAAGAACGTGCGGAGATATTTATGTTACAGTAAACATAATTTGGGATATTTTTGTAATATTCACCCTATATCTTAATGCGTCTTGATACTTGTTTGTTACTACTATTTTTAGGCTTAAAATTGCGAACATATATATGAGTATTTCTTGGTGAAGGTGAATGCGATATTGAGTTACAAGTTCTTGAATGTATTCATATATATGGTTATAATGTTGCCGTTGCACTTTAAAATCAAATTGATTATACAATATCTGATTTAAATTCTTATTTGCACAATCGTCATGTTTTAGGAAATCAGAAATCTAAAGTACATTGCAAGACAAGTAAAAATTTAGATAAATAACAAAATTATATGAGGGTTGATCTGGAAAGGTTGAAAACTCGTGACATTTATATGTTTATTTTGCCCGAAATTTATTTGGGGGTGATTGCCTTCGCATCTCAACTTATAAATCCATAACGCCAAGGTTCTCGTCAATTATCAGAAGCACAATTGTTAACAAGTTATATTATTGTTATTATTGTTGTTGGTAGTAGTTGTATTTGAAAGATATTTGGTTGACTTTTCAATAAATTTTAGGAAAAATTCAAAATAAAAGTCTGAAATGACATAATTTTGTTTTTTAAATAAGGGTTTGAAATTGATATTATTTTAAATAAAATTAAAAGTGCTTATCATTTTCTCAAATAAAAACATAAAGTGAATTTTATTTCAATAAGGATCTCAAATAACCATATCAGTCTCAAAAAATGACCTAAACTTATTATTTGATAAGGGTAATTTTGTCCTCTAAATTTTATATTTTTCTGTTTTTTCCATTAAAAAAAAAAAAGAAAAGAAAAAGGAAAACATAACAGAGATGAGGAGGGCTCCTTCTTGCCTATGACTGTTTAAGTAGCATTGATACCGACACGCGACATGCGACACAACACGTACGACGACACATCATCATTTCTAAAAATTCAAAAAATTCTAACACGTTAAGACACAATATATATATATATATATATATATATATATATATACATAATAAATTATCATTTTTATGATTATTTTAATTAAATTCATAAATAAATAAATAATTAAAAAACCTAGAAAGAAAATACACCGAAAACATTAATCATGTCATTTATTAATATCATTCATTGTTTTAATTTAACAAATTTAAGTAATTCATAAAACTTGGAGAAAAAACATGTAATATATATTCGGATTCGCATGTTAGATATGTTAAAAAAGGAGAAAAAAAAACTTAAGGAATGAATTGGATATCATGGGAAGTGGAAGTCAAAAGAGAAGAGAAGACTAGGTTTTTCTTCTTTTTCCATTTATTATTTTTATTATTGTGTTTTTTCACACATATATCTTGACATCTTATTTATTTAATTTTTAAAATTAACCCCGATAATGGAATCATGTGTCGGAAACTCGTATGTCATAATTCCAATTTGAGTGTTGGAGAGTATCAAGGAAGTTGACTAGGTGTCAAATTTTCCCACACATATTAATCGAGTGTTGGTGCTTCATAGATGATCATCACCCCATCGTCGGTGGGGGGCAATGATGGCTGACAAGTCAGTGACACCTAGGCAAAGGTGAATGACTCTTGCCAACTAGAGGAGAGGCCCTCATCAGAGGCAGAAGAAGGCAACGACCATCTCCTAAATTTGGGCAAGGGTCACCTACTTTTGCCTAGGCTTAGGCGAGGGACACCGGCCCTTGCCCAAGTGTTGGTGATTTCTTCGGCTAGCGTCGCTGGACCCACTAGTAATGGGGTGGCGGCTAGAGGTGGGAGGAGCCCCTCTCGCCTCATTTTTGTTTGTTTTTTTTTTTTTAAAGTTTAAGTTTAAGTTTTTTTAATTTTTAATCTAAATTTCATATAAAAATATATAATTTAATCAAAATTTAAATTATGTTTTGATGAAAAGATCTCCAATCCATTGAAATTTTTTGTTGGTTGGTGAGTCGGTGAGGCTAGGATCATTTTAGATCTTTTTTGAGATTGATATGATCACTTTATATTTTTATTTGAGAAAATGAGAAAATGAGTGCATTGTACACTTATTTGGAATTTTATTCTAAAATTTATTATATATTTTTGGCTTTTTCCCCCGCAGAAATCCCTATTTGCTGAGTCGATAAATGAACCGGTCCACCTGGCCCAACCAAACCGGGCACGTTGGCTCGGCTTCATCTTCCTCGCCAGTCGCCACTACTCTTCCTCCTCCCCAGGATTTCGACCTCCGAGCTTCACTCCCAACACAAGCATACGGTAATGGCGTGCTGCAACTCTCGCCAAAATCACTGCTGAACGATCGAAGCATCCTCAGATTCATCCTAACACTCACTCTCCTCCTCTCTCTCTCTCTCTCTCTCTCTCTCTAGAGAACGGGAATGGCGAGTTCGCCGGTGGTGGCGCTGAACGGAGCGTTGGCCGGACGAGCGTCTCGTGGCTACCTGGAGAGGAAAGCACCGGCGAAGGCTAGGATCCAGGCGTCGAAGCTCTGCCGCCGGTTCTGCACCCTCGGATGGGCGTCGAGCGCCGGCGGAGGCATCGCCGTTGAGGTTCGCCGCGACTCCGTTCCGAGGTCGAACCGCCTCATCGCCGCGGGGCGTCGTCCTGGTGATTTTCCCCTCATCTGCTCGTTCAGATTACTTCGCCCTAGCATTTCGCTCCGTACCCGCTTCTTGTTGTTTCGCTTTCGCAGCTGATGGAGTTTGGCGACTCATGATTGGCGTTGAAGTGGACAGCGTAGTCGTTTGTAGTGCGAATTTTATTTAGTGTACGCAATGTGACCAAGAAAGGTTAGGAGGTTGAAGGATTGATGTCGATGGAAGGTTGGAGCAAGTGAACAGAATGCTTCTAAGTGAAGGAATGGTTCCAATCCTAGACGTATGAAGAAGGAATACCGACGAAGGATGTACGGCGAATCGAAATCGAGAGCTTTGGTTCAGATATATATTTGTTGTCGATGGTTGCAGTGCTTGCTGTAACTATTGAAGCTTAACTTGGTCTCTATGCTTGTTTTGATTATGTTTGTATGATTCAATGAATGTGATGCGGGTTTATGCATTCTTGCTTTACAGTCAGGTTTATTCATCTGTATTTCCTTAGGTGCTCGGAAGGACAGAGTAATGCCAGATTACATGTATGGATTGTCTGCTAATGGATCGATCCTGCCTTTTCCGTCTCCTAAGCTGTACTCTAGTAAACCTTCCAGGTGTATGAGTTGCCTTTCTTTTTGCACAAAGGTAGTAATCATGCGAAATTTCCGAGACCAAGACATGGACATTTCTGCCATTCTTGTTATAATTTGGAGCTGAGAATTTGTTCTTTCGCATCTCAAGGTCATTATCCTCACTTATGAGAAACTAGGAATGCTTTGGCACGTTTGTTAAATCAGCATTTAACTATAATCTCACAGTGTTCACTGGCGTTTGAAAGATCTTAGTTTCCTCTTGAAATGTTAATCCACCTCTAAGCATTAACAAGAGCGAAGAACTTCCTCAATTTCTCAATTTCTTGTTTTGATCTGTAATGAACTTAGCAGTTAGCTGGGATCCAACGATCGATTCTAATGCTTCCGTGCTATAAATCTTTGTACTCTCTGCAGGAATGGAATACTTGTCTGCTTTTGCTATCATGCCTGCTAAATCAGTTCTGCTCCCTCTCTTTTGTGTTGTTTGTACATATCTTTGCAGTAGTGTCACACATGAAATGAATGAAAAATATTAATTAATTGGTGAGCATGGGAGAAGATTTTATATATTCCTCGAGTTGTTGAGTTCTCTCATCCATTAGCTTGCCCGTAAAGCTAGTAGAACTTTTTCTTACTTCATTTCCATAGCTTGTATCTTTCAGGCTGAGGGGTACCGTTTCCTCTTTAATAATGCTCTTGAGCTTCATCATCTGGGCCTGAATAATTTGATTCCAAACCATGGTCTGCGGCAGACTGGCAAAGGAGCTGCAAGTTATGCAAACTTAAGGACATATGTGAAGGCTGGGGCTCTTAATTCAGATAACCGCACTGAACCATTGCCAGTATGTCTTTCTTCCCTTTGTTAATTTGTTGGATTTTGCATCAAGTTGTACGTTCTTTCAGTGAAGATAATAGTCATTGCTTTTTCTGATTTGTAAAATTGCGTCACTTGCAATATATCCTTGTACACCTATTACAAGGAGGGATTGGCATGACATTATATGAGTTTTTAATTTCTGCAAATATTTTTTGATTGAGAAAATAGTATAAATAATTTAACAGCTCACTTTGCTTGCAGCACTGCGTTGTTCTAGACATTGAGGGGACCACCATGCCGATATCATTTGTCACTGATGTTCTCTTCCCATATGCTCGGGATAATGTTGGGAGACATTTGTCTGCGACATTTGAAACTCCAGAGACTCGCGATGACATTAAGTTACTTCGTTCCCAGGTAAGATGATCATTTCACAATTTTTGGTTTGCTTACATTACTTGTCTGCAAAATAGTTTCGACTTTCAGTAGGAGCTTTACCTTTTCCACCGCTCTGGGGAATTATTTCTCCAATTTTGAAAAGATGAATCCAGTGGATCATTCAGCAGGGAATAGTTATTAGTACCGTTCTCAATGGTCTGGATGATGGAGGACAACTTTAAAGAACGGCTGATAAAAGCACTAAAGCAATATAAATTGGCATGAATTGTTCAGATATTGAATTTTGTCTGAGTTGCTTTGGCAAATTGGGCTTTTCTCCCAGTTTCTGTGACAATCTTTTAGGATATTCTTCACTTGGATTATATGTGCTTCTGTAAACCTTGTTTATATCTTGCTTCTATCCCTCATTAGAATGGGTTATGAAATTTGCATCTGGCTATCTAACTTTGACCTTTGTGCCTGTGGAAGAACCTTGATCCTTTCACATTATTGCGCAGAGGAGAGGAAAAACTCTGTGTGCCAAAAAGTGGACATGAAGGAAGGGAACTGTTGATAAACTTGAGCGTGCAACTGTTTGTTCTAAAATGTTAAACTGTTATAGAATGGCTTGGCACATATTTTATAGTTTAACACCCCCTCATGTGAAGATCAGTAGGATAACAATTGGTTGAAGCATTTAAAGTCAATACATGTGGGTTCATAAAATACTGAAACCTGAGCATGCAAAGAAGGACAAATCCTGAATGGGTGAAAGGAAGGTGTGAGAGTCGAACTCAGGCCTCTAGCCTTGACTCGTGTTAAAGTTGATTGTGCAACTTTTGTTATACAAGTCTGAAACAGTTAAGAGACTGGTGTGATATACACTTTACATCTTAATAGGTACAATGTACAATAACATGGAAGTTTGCTTTTTCTAAATGGTCAGAGGCATCTGTGTTTAGATGCCCTGGAGATCATGAACCTGTGCTCCTTTTATCTTAGATAATGAATGACTATACCTACAATGAGTAAATTATGCTACTTTCAGAGGGTAACTATGCCTACAATGAGTAAATTATGCTACTTTCGCGGAGGGTATCCTTGCACATCATAAAAAGGAAAACAAAAAAGGCCATCTAAAGTTTGAATACGTAAGAGTTGACGATGTTACTATACAAATGTCAATTGACCACTAACAGAATTTTGGCAAGCATGTCTGTTTCAACAGAAGCTTTTGCTTCATGCAAAATCAGACTTAATTGGAACTCAAACAATTACCATATTATTTAGCTGGTTAAATTGTAGGGTTTTACAAGCCTGTGGCAGAAGTGCAGAAGTGTAACATGAGATTGCAAGGAGAAGATTGCTCATCCTTGTGAAATGATCTTTTGCCATTGGCCTTCCTCCGGATTAACCAATTAATTCTTGTCATGCAAAGTATTTCAAACCAAGAGAGGAACTCTGTTCTGCTGTTGAATAGTCCATCGGAGCCTCAATAGCTCTCTCTTTTTCCCAGATTCTTCTGTTTACCTTGTAGGTTGAAGATGACTTAAAACAAGGTGTTCAAGGTGCTGTGCCCATCCCAGGTGATGAGGCTGGGAAGGAACAGGTCATAGCAGCTTTAGTTGCTAATGTGGAAGCTATGATAAAAGCTGATCGCAAGATCACTGCTTTAAAGCAATTGCAAGTAGGCATGACAAACTTCTAGACGTGTGCTAAAGTGGAGGCAAGCCTAACTGGCCTAAATAGCTAACACTTTTCCATGCAGGGTCATATTTGGCAGACAGGCTTTGAGAACAATGAATTGGAGGGAGTGGTTTTCGAGGATGTACCAAAGGCTCTCACAAATTGGCACAGTTTGGGCATAAAGGTTTCTTTTTGTTTAACGAGTCAAATCTCTGTTTCTGTCTCTTTCTTGCAAAGCCCTTCTGAGAAAGAAAATCAGCGGTATTCTGCAGATAATGCTCATGTGTTTATTTGTCTTACTTTCATGGACACACTTAGTTTACGGGAGGTTATTTGAAAAGATAGTGAACCAAGAAAATTGAACATGTTAATTTTTAGTGTGGCTATGTTTCTTAAGTCAAATGGATAAAGTTATTTCAGATCCATAGATCGTATCAATGTTGTCATTAATGTTAGGATGGGCTTTTGCTTTATGTTCCTGTGACATGACTTTGTTGGAGGACTCTACCATATAGTTTCCTCTGCAAGCAGTTACATATGAACTTATTTTCTAATTCATAAGTTTTACCATGAGGTGAAGGTGTCAAAGGAGAAATTCTGTTATAAATATTATAACCTGTCTATACCCAGTGAGGTCTTGGGTAGAACATGGTGCATACATAAAATGGAAGCAAGTTGGTAGTACTTTATGGAATCTGTGATGGCTTCAGCAATGTCACACCAATTAATTAGCAGTTTTAATATTATTTTTGAAAAATTATCAGGCTTCTCTCTCTCTCTCTCTGACGCCCACACCCACACATGCACCACCTACACACGCAAACAGTTGTCAGCTTGTGAGCTTCAATGGGTATGTTATTTGTTGTGCAACAGGTCTATATATATTCCAGTGGTAGCAGTTGGCACAAAGGCTTATATTTGGCAAAACCAATTATGGTGATTTAACAAAGTACTTGTGTGGATTTTTGACACCTATGTTGGGTAATCTTGTAGCTTGATTATTACTCTCTTTAACAGCTTTCAAGTATACCATATATAAATCAGACTCTCTCTCTCTCTCTCTCTCTCTCTCTCTCTCTCTCTGTGCAGGAATAAGAAGGAAACACAAAGTTATATTGAGATCTCAGAGTCATTGGGAGTTGATAAGCCTTCGGTATTATTTCTTACAGATGTCTATCAAGAGGCTGTTGCTGCCAAGGATGCAGGTAATTAGCTGCATTTAGTATCACCCATTCCTGCACTGGCTGACAGCACCGATTTGCATTTGCCTCCGATTGTCATCTTTTCTCTTTAGGGCTTGCGAATCAATCCTTGATCCTTTTGTTAGGGCTCTCTTTTGGAAAAAGGAGGAAAATGAGAGGAATGAAAATGGGCGTGTAAAATTGGAGAAACTTTGAGATTTGAATGAGAAGAATATGGTCTTGATTCTTAAACATTGCATAAGAGTTTCTAAGATGTCCAAAAGGTGAACATAGTCGAGGATATTAAGTTAATCTTTCGTGTTCTGCTTTTCAATCACTAGAACAGAGTTGAGCAATCAACTGGGTTGTATGATTGGTCTTTTGAAACCAAGTACAACTCCCAGTTGAACTCAACTAAAGAAGTTATCGTTAGAAAATCCAACCCAAAAGCTTGGGCCAATAGGTGGAGGGAGACCCAATGATATAAAGTGCATTTTGGACCCGTTGTCGCTACACACCTTCGTGAAAGGGATAGCATTGGCTTTGATACCACGTTAGAAAGTCCAATCCAAAAGTTTACATTGATAAGTGGAATGAGACGACATGAATATAAAGAGCAATTTGAATCCATTGTCAAGTAATGTGCGATAATATTTCGACAATTACCTTTAGGAGGAAACGAGAAAGAACATCTCACTTCAAAGTGACTTTTGCTTGTTACATTCTTCTTTTGTGGAAGATCTAGTTTGAACTTCTAGGTTTGAAAAGATCTCACTCTCTGCATTTATTCTTGTCTTCAATCACTTAATATACATGTTACCCAGTCCTTTTGAGGCTTCAATTGGTTTTCACTGTCAGATATCTTGTAATCTTGAAAACTGTGGAATACATAGTTGCACTTCTGAAAATTATCAACCCGTTTCTGGAGATTTGGAGCATAACCTGGCAAAACTTTCACATTTGCACGACATTCTGGTGCATGATTAGCTGTTTGTGCCTGGTTTCCTTTAGGCATTCACTTAATTATCTGCCCAAAAAGGCTCTCGCACTTTGCTTTGACATCTTTGCATTTGTTCTGGGTTGCTATGATGAAATCTTTCCTGTTGCCGTTGGCATGTTCTTTCTCAATTGGTGCTTCATCGACTGTAAATGCTGCTATAGGTTTGAAGGTGCTGATCTTAGTCCGACCAGGAAATGGACCTCTTCCGGAAAATCACGGTTTCAAGACAATAAGTTCATTTTACATATCCCAGAATTCATTTAAGCAGTATAAGACATGGAAGATCACTTAAACACATGTCGTCGTCGGATTACCGGGAAAACAGAAGCGATGTCTCTCATGGACAATTGACTCGTATCCCAGAGAATCGGGCAGCGAGGAGAGCCCTCGGCGCTTGCCAAAAACAATCCATTTGCCTTCTGATCTATGCCCCGTAACAAGATCCTAGCATACCGTTTATGCAAGGCTTGCCGTCCCGTGAAGAGTGTCGACGCCTTCATCGCATTGATTGGGTCTGTCCG
This sequence comes from Eucalyptus grandis, assembly GCF_016545825.1. Classification (NCBI taxonomy): domain Eukaryota; kingdom Viridiplantae; phylum Streptophyta; class Magnoliopsida; order Myrtales; family Myrtaceae; genus Eucalyptus; species Eucalyptus grandis. Next base: position 13,405,041 of record NC_052617.1, on the reverse strand, counting down.
ATGCTGAGTTTGCAACGGACTTTTCCCTTCTGTACAGTGGCCCTCGATTGCTCCATGAAATGTCCCATGTGTTTACGCTTGGAAAGTGGGCCAAGTCCTGTCCGGGAACCTTCCCGGCAAAGCCTTCATTGTACCGAACTGGGAAGCTGACCCGACCCATCATCCATCAGCTTCTGGACCACCGAATCCGATGCATATATACTCACTCATTCACTCACAGACTCACGGCTTGAGATATGACATTATCACCTTATCATGACTCATCATGTTTGAATTGAATTTTCAAACATGTCTCCAGACAAAAACCTCTTTATCCGGTTGACTTTCTCTCTGACACGCAGTAAAAGCTGAAAAAGAGAGAGCACGCACAATTTCTTTTCCTTTCCCTGCTTTTTACTTGGAATCTGCTGATCAGAGAGAGAGAGAGAGAGAGAGTGTGTGTAAATAGGGGAGTCCTGTAGATCTCACCGGTCACACCTAGCGATGTTTTTTTTGGGTTCATCAAAGTACTGCCTCCGCCTGACAACTCACACATTCTTCTAAACATTTTTAACGTCAACTTGACATATGCTTGGTGCCAATCAAGCACCAGTCGCATTCTCTCTGTCAAAGACTCCACTGACTTCCCTGTTTATTGTGAAAAAGAGGCTTTGCAAGAGAAAATTCCTTACCTCAGAGAGAGAGAGAGAGAGAGATGGCTGGATGTTAAATTGTTTGTTGGTGCTAATTGTGCTACTCTGAAAGAAGTGGATCTAACAGACAAAACTAAACTCAGTGTGCAAATTAAGCAAATAGATGAAGTAGTGGGACATCAGATAACAGAAATTGGGTGCTTATGAATAGTGAAAGGAGACTTCCTTTTTTGCCATTTTTGCTGGGAGACTTGACTTGTTTGGAGTCAGGGTTAATGAAGTTGAAGCAAAAGATATTAACTCTCAATAAAGAAAGATCCTCTTTTTTTTTCTTCCTGAATAGCTTATAGAAGAGTGATCATCAAATTGTACCTACAATTGAAGCATGACCTCCTCAACTCAACCACATGCGACTGAAAATCATGTTAGGACATATAATACACAAAGAGACCCTCGCTCTCTCCCTCCCTCCCTCCCTATTCACGAGGAGGCTCGGAGACGCCGGAGACGCGGGGCGAGGTCACCGGGAACAGAGCAAGAGCGCGGCTCGGCGTCCCGGCGTGTTGGATCGGGCGACGGATGCAAGTAGAAGCCCTTCTCGGCTATGGCCCGTCCTCCTCGGAAGAACTCCCTAGAGAAGGTGAGGACCCAGTAGAAAGGGTCTTCACCTGGTGGAGTGACGGGCGAGCGCCGGCCAGGGGAAGTCAAGCATGCTCGGCGACAAGATCTCTTGTTTCCTCGGTGAGAACCCAGAATTGGGACCGGCCCGGGACCGAGTGTTGATCATGAGGTGTTCTTGAGGCATTCCTCCTCTCATAGAGCTTGAACCCTTGTTTCTTGGGAGGAATCGCACTCTTGGAATTATTAGGCGGGAGTGATGGTGCATCTTGAGGAGAGGTGCTCCGCTCGCGGCTTCGGGCTTGCTTGTTCACGGTCTCGGATGAGCCGGTGAGCATTTGGACCACTTGCTTGAAGTTGGTGGTGTCCGCCCGTGTCACGCCCGACCCTCGTGCACGCACACATCCCTTACTCTTGGTCGATTTTAAATGCGATATCCCAGGACTATGTATCGCCGACCCTTTCATTCTTTATAACACATGCGGAAGCGATTATAAATCCCCAAACAATAAAAGAATGTGATAGAAAAGCAGGGCCATACATTTTTCTCACTAAAATTCACAACTACAACTTTTTACATGCAAACAAGGTCGACAAGACAGATAGGATTTCGGTCCTCATCCGGGTCGTATCGATGTCATACTCGGGGTCCTCCTCCACGTACCTCTTCGGGTTCCTCAACAAGGATCTCCTCGTCGCATTCATGCTCCTTAGGCTCCTCATCCAGGACTCCGAAATGGTTATTCAATAACCACTTGAGACCACGTCTCGGCAAGTTCTACCTCCTAAGACCCGATTAGTAAACTAATACACCTTAGGGCTGCCTATGCACAACATGAGTCAAAGGACTTACCTTAGCCTCGATTCCACCCGCATATTAGTACAGATCAAATAGGCACACAAAAGCAATCACATCACGTCGAAGCATCGATCTAATCAACTTAGTCGATTACATGCCAACAAGACCACTCACGGTCATTTCCAATCAATCAACCAATTCACAACATCAAATCAAAGCATCGACCTACTCGATTACATGTCATACAAATCACTCTCCACGGAGGAGTATCTAAAAGCGAGGCCACGTGCATTCTCTAGGACGACATTCCAGAGTCTCCGAGTCCACGTGCCTCGAACCTTGGGCCCACGTGCATTCTCTCGGGCGACCTTTTCGCCAAAGTGATACATCAAGTCACCGAGCCCACGTGCCCTTTTAGATGCCCGGGCCACGTGCATTCTCTTAGGTGCATCTCACCAAAGCGATGCATCACCCGCGAGCCCCGTGCCTCTTTAGATGCCCGCACTTAGTCACGAGCTCCATCAATGCTCTCGGGCGTCGATTCGCCAAGGTGATCGCACGGTGAACACTTTACTATGCTCTCGGGCGTCTTTCGCCAAGGTGATACACTGATCACAGAGCCAACGTAAACAATTCAATATTCAAACAATGCTCGCACAAGCTGAATCTACCGACATACCCATCGGTCTATCAATTGGTCAATCCAATTGATATCATACGATCCACATATCTATCAATTCATATCATCTATTAAACCATACCATCTATTCATCCATCAATACAATTATGGCTCGCACAAGCTGAAATGGATGCAATGCTCTCTAGCTGATATAGATGGTAGCTCGCATGTCTGATATATACATAGATGATAGCTCGCACAAGCCGATATATGGATCGTTCTTTCCTAGCCAATATATATATAGATCGTGCTCGCACAAGCTGATAAAACGATCTTAGCTCACCAGAAGCTGCCATATATATATGTATATGTGTATATCATAATTGCTCACCCAAGCTGATACATATATATAAACCAATTCATATCTCAATTCAATTCCAATCAAATTAGGGTAAATCCTAAAATATCACAATTTATTCAATTCCATACAACGTAGAGCTCAAATAAATAAACACCTGACTGCGCCACGACAATCGCACGAGATTTCGGTCAGTCGGCCATCAAATCTTAATTTCCGAAAATAATTAATTAATTTATTAATTTCGAAAATTAAATAAATAAATACAATAAATTCAATTTAGACAACATAAAGCTCAATTAAATAAAAACTGTGATCGTAGCGCCATGATCATCAGCATAAAATCCCTATCAGGCCATTGAATTTCCGAAAAATAAATAATTAAATAATTAATTTCGAAAATTAATATTTAATTCCTAAAAATTCCACCTAGGCCCGATTTGCTTAATTAACACCCGATAGGGACGGAAAAAATCCCAAGATGCATCCAATAAATACTACATGCAATTCTCTATCTAAATACACTAATCACACAACTAATATGCAAAGCAATTAACTAATAATCACTAATCAATTCTAATCTAACAATCTAATTACACTTAATTACCACTAATCAACCTTTAAGTATAATTAGCGCACTAAGAAGGCATTAGTGAGTAAAACTCACTCAAAAACGACGGGCTCGACGCGAGGATCGACTTTCCTCAAAGCGGGCCGAGCATCCTACTCGGGAAGACGGCCAAAACGGGCCAAAACCCACTTTGGGTATGTCATACCCATTTTCTGCAACCCTCTGATCGCTGCTGGTCGGGGCAGATTCGGGGCTGGTTGAGGCGGCCAAGGGCGGCGAAGGGCAAGGCGGAGCTCCGGCAAGGCTGACGGTGGTCGGAGGTGGCCGAACCATGGCCTGTGATGGCCAAAACGAAGCTGAACAGAGGCGGAACAGGGGCTGGGTCGCACAGCGGGGACGGCAGGCACGAGCGTGAGGCGGCGGAGCGCGTGGCGTCGCGCGGGCGGCGGTGCGGCAACTCCGGTGCGGCGGCGTCCAAGCAGCTAGTCGCGGCTCCTTCCGGCGACGCTGGACGCTGCTTCTGCTTCTGCTATTCGGTTCTGTTCGAACCAGAGGAGGGAGAGGGGCGGACGCGCATGGACGGCAGTTCGGCGGTGAGCAGGTGCGCGCGAGCAGCTCCTGTGGCTTGCGGGCGTGCGGACGGCGGCGGCGAGAGGCGGTGATGGCAGCTCAGTCTTCGGCTTCCATGGAGTCGAGCAACCGAAGAGGAAGATGGGGGGTTTGGTCGACGGAGGAGAGAGATGAGGAAGAGAAACCTAATTTCTCTTTCTTTTCTCTCACTCTCTCTCTCTCTTAGGTCAGCCACATGGCACCACCAGCTGCCCTCCACTCACAATTCAAGACAACTTTGTCCTTCTAGAAGCATTTAGGTAAGCTAAAATATGGGGATATGTGTGACATCAATTCTTAGGTTTTCTTTCCAATTGAACCTTAATTCCTCTTGAATTAAATCAAATCGACCCACATTAATTTATTCAACACCCATCATTTGACCTGGTATTTTCCTACCAACGTGTAAATCTCCACTTGCATGCACAATTTCACAATCCTTGGCTTCAACCGAACAAAATGGCCTATTATCAAATCGAAATTGAATGAAAATGGATGTCACAGTCACTGGACAAAGGTGGTTGGGTAAGGTTGGTCTCAGATCTGAAGTGATGGTTTTCGGGGTGAGCGGGTGGGGCGTCAAATCTCCGCTGCGCCTCCATTGCTGCTCATTGGGTGATGATCCTGCTGGCGCTGTTCCTGTGGCCATTGATGGTGCAGCTCGAGGACGAGCTCATGGGCGGGTGTGGGCTTTCTCTCTCCTGTTGTTTAATGGCAGCCTCCATTGACGGGGGTAGAGAGACAGAGAAAAGAGAGAAGGGACTGGAGTGGAAGAGAGAGAGAGAGAGACTTGAGTTTGGGTGGAGAAGAAGAGGTGGGATGAGTGAAAAACAAGGGCTTTGTTTTGCTTTTGTTGAATGATGATGCGGTGACAAGGTTGCTTATTTGCATTATTTTGTTTTGTCCTGCTACTTTCCATGGCAAGACTTTTCTTTTAAATTATGAGAGAGATATTAAAATAAATTCATTAGTTAAATAATATAACAACAGATTTCCATTGAACGCTTGAAAAATTTTATAATATCACATCATTCGGTAAATCCAATTTAATTCGCGGGTCTTAATTTATCTTTCATGTTAAATAATTTTTCACATCTCTCTCCTTCTTGAATTTCTTGTGGGTGTGGGGTAGGGATTTGATGGGAAGTGTGATAATGAAGGTTGGTGTTTTTGGGGGGGGGATTGAAAAGATGAAAGAGCCATTGGCTGTGTTAGAATTTAGGCTCAAGAGCATATGCGCCTCCATTATAGAAAAGGCCTTTTCTCTTCCCCCTCTGGCTCTGGCCATTTGAATAAAGACGATATTTTATTTTATCATTCAGTGGCAAAAGCAATCATTAAAAAATAAATAAAAGAAATTATTCTACATGTTGGGTTTGATTGAGAGCCATTGACTCGATCGCCCAAGGTCCTAATGGACTCTTTGTAAGGTACGATGGGATTGGAGGTGTAAGATGATGGCAATGTTTGATCAGAACTGCACCATTGATTTTGTCTCCCTTGACGCACGTGTCCAGATCCTCAATCATTTGACAGCATCGCCCATTGTTATGGGCAACTTCTATGAAAAGATTTTACATTGAAAACAAAGTTTCATTTCGAATTCAACAAAATTAAAGTAAAAATTTGTCACCGTAGTTCTTTATAATAAGTGGATTGCAAAAATCTTGGCCGATGAGCTAAGTAAAAGTGTTGCCTTCTTTTCATTAACGTGAATCGGTTTGCACTTGTGTAGAAGGTAGAAATATTCGAGTATATAATATTTTAAAAGTCTTTAAATTAGTCAAGCATCATCGTAGGATTGACGTATCTCCGAGATACTTGACAGAGACTGACTTAAGGTAGGGTTTTTGACTCCTTAAATTGGGATTTCCTCTTGGAAATTCTGAACTCTACCAGGGTTTCTGCTTTGTTTTGTCAAATTGGGTCGAGCTTCGCATCACAACTCCTAACCTTCGCGTAGAAGTAAATGGATCCTTGGAGGGGGGTGATCCTCTCTCCCTATCCTCTTGTAATTGCAATGGAGGTGTCAATCAAGCCGGGAAAATCAGGTGTCATCCTTATTGTGCCAAGATTCAACTCAACCATGTGTCTTTTGCTGGCGATCTGATGTTGTCTTTTAAGGGTGACGCGTCTTCAAGCTTTAAGGTTCTTTAGGGAAATGTCTGGTCCTGAAGTGATTCTACACATCTGACATTCTAGTTTCTGGCATACCGGTTGTGTGGGTTTCAGAGGTCATCTACATGTTAGGTATTCGGGTATTCCTCTCATGGCGAGGTCAATGGATTAGATTGCAAGCCACTAGTTGATCGAATTACTGCTAGATCTAATTGTCGGAAGGTTTTTTTCTAATCAAAGAAAAATTGCATTCCTTTCTCCGAATAATACTCAAGAGTTACGCAGAAGATTTCCAGCCTAGTAAATTCCAAATAACTATGGAACAAAGCAAACGCCAGAATTATGCCCCTGGAGTATAGTTGATTAGGGTTGTTGATTATATATAGTCTTATTATTTTACGGTGTATTAACTTCATTCTCCCAAAATAATTAAAAATTAATTAAATTAACTTAAATTAACAGAAAAGAATCATGGCGACTTTAAACGTTATGAGGTACTCCCAAAAAATTGACCGAAAGTTAAATTGACTGAAAAATTAACTTATATATAGTGGCATTTCTTTTTTACACCCACAAGTAGGCAGCGGTCTCTTTGGCCAGTGAAGTAGCATTGAGGGTTTTTCGGATCAACCTCTATATGGCATCCCGAATCTACATTGAAATCCTATTCTAGTCTGTTTGATTGAAGGAAAAATGTTCCTAAAATTATTTTTCCACTTTTCAGTGTTTAGTTGACAGAAGATTAATTAATTTACGTATAAGTGAACTAAAAACAACAAGTTTAGACTTGGGGAAAACAACTTTTCTTTTGGCAAAAAAGGAAATCACTTTCCTAATTCACCAAAAAAAAAATGAAAACTAACTATTTTCTTTAAGAATGATTATCTGTGAAAATATTTTCTTTTATTCTGCAGTTTTCGGTAAAATAAACACACCCTTCATATTACAAAATTATACTTATGACAAGTCATCTTGTGATTACGTGGCAACAAAAACTTTAGGAATCTTTGCGTACTTATAATCACAAAAACTTTAGGAATCTTTGAGTACTTATAATGCAATTCATCAATGCCTGGTTGGGAAGTGCAAATAGTTTGCAGCCCAAGTGGCTCATATTTGTATGCAAGACCCTAAGACGATCCATATTCTCCTTACTTTGCATCACTAAAGAGACTACTTTGTCTATGTAGAGAGTTTATAACAAAAGTCAGAATCTTAAAAGTGATGTGTTCACATTAATTAAAACCCCATCCAGCCAAACAATAATATGCCATTAGAGACCTTGTCCAAGAATAAAGAATAAAGCTTACGATTATTGTACCCTGTTCACAGAATATTACACCTTCAACTGGTGTCATTTCATCGCCTTTTAATTTGAGAGAATTCTTTATGGAAAATCATCCTGCTATACACGCATAGAGGTCGAACTAGCGGTCACATCCATAATTTAGCAACTTTTATGTCGAATATATGCTTCTTCTCACGTAATTCTATATCATGCAATGGGTCATTGATTCCATTTTTTTTTTTTTTATCGTGAATTAATTTCTGAAAATGGAATAAAAAGAGAAGAAAGGGCAAATTAGAATAAAGTCCTCTTGTAAAATAGTTAAATTAAAAGGGGGGAGGGGTGGGGAATAGAGGAAAGAATAAGATGTTGGAAATATGCGGGGGGAAGTGCACCATCGAACGCCATTGCTGCCCCGAAAAAGCTTCATAAGCGCAATGATTGATGTCCCTGTGCAATTCGGAAGTGCTGCAGTCTCGCTGCAAAGATACTTCGAATCACAAAAGGAATCCCAGGATTGCAGAGACCGAACTGATGTGGTAAAAAGGGGGGGGATATGGGATGCGAGGCAGAGAGATAA